>NW_014575313.1:0-142114 GCF_000527765.1 Bipolaris victoriae FI3
GTGTTCCTTGCGCGTCTCTTTAGTGGTGCTGGTAGCTCGGTTGGCAGGGATGTCGCTTCGTGGTCGCGGTCGCGTTCAGGGGTCGAGATGGCCATCTCTCTCACGCGTCCAGATCGCAAACTCATCCACACAACAGTATTTTCGGTCCGTTGCGATATACAGTCAGTCGCTAGCGATTCGCTACTGCATACAGTTGGTCTGGTCGATAGAGCATACACTCGCTTGCATAATCGGCTTCTGGTTCGAATGCAGCTCAGACATTTGATGTCGCAGGGATTTATTTTGCGCCAAGCTAGATCTTTGCCATACGTAGTAATATTAGCGCATATGCACGTTGATTGGGCTGAGCACAAGACCGCCGCCAGGTGAGGCGACAACGCCCCCTTCACGTACTCGCCTGTAGCGGATGATAACAGCTCTCTCCTTCGCTTGCCCTGTCACAGCAGACTATGACTTTACTTCACTCTCCGCTCTTGTGTAGGGCCGAGGCTACGTGCTGTGCTTTTGCACGTTACAGATGATCTCCACCGAACGAAATAAAGTCATAGCCTGCTCTGATAATCGCAGGGTGAGAGATCCGCCAAGCTGCAGGCAGGCCACAAGGCTGAGGCTGAGCGACAAAAGATGTCGAAAGCGCTGCTGTTGCTGCTAGGCTATGACCAATCCTTCTTTTCCGCATGAATCGACTCCCAACAGGCGTACGTTCATCCCTCCCCCGACTCCATAATCGCTCCAAATGCCACGCCAACTACGCCGCGAAGACTACACCGTAGGATGGGTGTGCGCGCTGCCTGTCGAGCTGGCAGCAGCCAAGGCGATGCTCGACGAAAGGCACGCCAACGCTAATTGTGATGTCGGCGACAATGACGAGAACGTGTACTGCATGGGATCAGTTGCAGGCCACAACGTTGTGATCGTATGCCTTCCAGCAGGCCACATCGGGAACAACCCAGCCGCGACCGTCGCGACCCAAATGCAGACAGCATTCAAGGGCATCCGATTTGGGCTGATGGCAGGTATTGGCGGAGGCGTCCCGAGCGCCAGCGCAGACATTCGACTTGGGGACGTGGTGGTGAGCCAGCCGCAAGGGACCTTTGGTGGAGTGGTTCAGTACGACTTTAGGAGAAGAACGCCAAACGGACTTGAGCGGATTGGATCGCTGAACTCACCACCTCGGATACTGCTCAGCGCTGTAAACACTGTAAGAGCAAATGCAATAATGAACGAGAGCACATTGTCAGACCACCTATCAACACTCGAGCGCATCCCTACCTTCCAGCGCCGCAAGGCAGGTCCCGATATCCTATTCAAGGGTGCCTATAATCATAAGCACGGCGCCACATGCGACAGGTGTAGCGTTAGGAGTCGACAACTACGACCAGAACGCGAGAGCGGAACAGAGGTAATAGTACACTACGGCACGATTGCTTCTGGCAATCAGGTGATAAAGGATGCCGCCGAGAGAGACAGGGTCAGCGCAGAGCTTGGTGGGGTATTGTGCTTTGAGATGGAGGCGGCGGGGCTGATGAACAGCTTCCCATGCCTTGTCATTCGCGGTATATCCGACTACGCCGATTCACACAAGAATGAGCGATGGCAGGCTCACGCGGCAGGGACGGCAGCGGCGTATGCGAAGGAACTGTTGTCGGTAATACCGGCAGCAGATGTGATGAACACACGCCGTGCGGAGGATGCTATAAGCAGCGGCGGGAACAGTTAGTTCATTTACCGTATTGCTACTAAGGATGTATTTGAATTAACATGTTGATAGAACATCGCCGTCAGTCATCACCTTCTGATCATGCTTCCTGTAAGCGCATAAAGAATGTCATCTCTAAGGGCTCAGAGAGTAGTTCTGCAGAGTGAGTCTTTCATATCCCTAAGTGACACTCCCTCAATAAACTTTTACTAAACTACACAGACAGTGGAATGCCACACGTACGTTGCTCAATCGCCCCCAAATGCGGACACGGCCTATTCTTACTATGCTAGTCCCTACTCACTCCCAGGAACCCTCGCGAACACCGATGAACGATGAACAAAGGCAGATTCTATTGGACTCTCTAAGATTTCAGCAGATTGATGCGCGCCAGATGACTATCAAGACCGCCCACGCCAAGACGTGCAGATGGCTCTTGAAGAGTGAGCAGTACCTCAACTGGCTCGATACAACCAGGCTAGATGAACACCATGGCTTCTTGTGGATCAAGGGCAAGGCCGGAACGGGCAAGTCGACGTTGATGAAGTATGCGCTGGTCAATGCTCGCAAGACAATGAAGGACTACATCATACTCTCCTTCTTCTTCAATGCGCGTGGCGAGGAAATAGAAAAGTCGACAGTTGGGACATACCGTTCTTTGTTGCTGCAGCTTCTCGACCGTCTCCCAGCGCTTCAGAATATTTTTGATTCGCTTAGCCTATCAGCCTCAAAGTTCACCGCTGACTACCAGTGGAACATCGAGACACTAAAAGCACTGCTGGAGCAAGCGATACAGAGCTTAGGGGACTCGTCTGTCATATGCTTTGTTGATGCGCTTGATGAGTGTGAAGAGGAGCAGGTTCGGGATATGATCCAATTCTTCAAGCATATCAGCAATCTAGCCGTATCAAACCATATCCGCTTCCAGGTATGCTTCTCGAGCAGGCACTACCCGCACATCACAATCGAGAACGGGCTAGAGCTAGTACTAGAGGGGCACGAGGGACACTCGCAAGACATTACTCACTATATTGAGACTGAGTTAAGGATTGGTAAAAGTAAGACTGCACAGCAGGTCCGAGCCGAGCTTCAGCAGAAGGCGTCGGGGATTTTTATGTGGGTTGTTCTCGTTGTGGGTATCTTAAACAAAGAGTTCGACGATGGGCAGGTATATGCACTTCGAAAGAAGTTGAAGGCAATCCCTGGAGACCTGCACAAACTGTTCCGTGACATCCTGACACGAGACGAGCACAACAAGGATAGACTGGTGCTGTGCATCCAGTGGGTGCTCTTTGCGAAGCAGCCGCTCAGTCCGGAGCAGCTTTATCACGCTCTTCTTCTAAGTATCGATCCTGACGCTATCTTAGAATGGGACGCTGAGGAGACTACAAAAGATGATGTTAAGCGGTTCCTCCTTAACTCTTCTAAAGGTCTCGCTGAGGCTACCATTTCTAAGGAGCCGAGGGTTCAGTTCATCCATGAATCAGTAAGGGACTTTTTACTTAAAGAGGACGGTCTCAGCAAGATCTGGCCAGAGTACGGTAACAACTTTCAAGGTCAAAGTCACGAACGACTAAAGCAGTACTGCCTTGACTATATTAGCATCGACGTTGCTACACCCTTGCAGATTCCCGACGAGCTTCCGAAAGCCTCCTCGCAACAGGCAGCCGACCTGCGCAAATTAGCAACCCAAACATTTCCCTTTCTAGAGTATGCCGTCCGCAATGTGCTGTATCATGCGGACGCAGCAGAAGTCGGAGGCATCTCTCAGGCGAAATTCCTTGACAGATTCCTTGACAGCTTCCCGCTTTCTCGGTGGGTCAAGCTCGACAACTTACTTGAAAAGCATCAGGTGCGGAGACACACGGAACGCGTCAGTCTGCTGTATTTGTTGGCCGAGCTTGACATGGCAAATCTTATTAGAGTTCTCGATTCAGCCAGCCGCTGTATGGACGTCGAGGTGGAGCGCTACGGCTGCCCTCTTTTCGCCGCAGCTGCTATGAACAGTGAAAAGACTCTTGAAGCGTTTCTGAAGTCTACTGAGTTGCAACAAGCTGACTGCAGCTTCGGAACAGTAGTGGGAGAACAGCAGTCTCAGCGCAAGTTGGCTCAGCGCGCCGCAAGACGTGACTTTGTATACTCGAAGGCAAACAATTTCCTCTTAAATGCAGCAGAGCTTGGGCATGACGAGGTTCTTGCTCTTTTGATCAAATCAGGGAGATTTAGGATTGGTTCGAAAGATTCGAGGAATAGGACGGTGCTATGGTGGGCTTCCAAGAATGGCTGTGGGACGTCGGCGAGGCTGTTGCTCGCTGCAGACTCTGCCATGGTCAACAGCAAGGATGACCACGGCACGACCCCACTAATTATAGCAGCGGAGCAAGGGCATTACGAGATGATTGAAATGCTGGTAGACAAGGGCGCCGACGTCAACGCCCAGAGTGGATATTACGGCAACGCACTCCAAGCAGCTTCAGCTGTTGGTCACAAAGAGATCGCGATGCTGCTGCTAGACAAGGGCGCCGACGTTAACGCCCAAAGTGGATATTACGGCAACGCACTCCAAGTAGCTTCAGCTAATGGTCACAAAGAGATCGCGATGCTGCTGCTAGACAAGGGTGCATTAAGAACATAGAAGTAGCTTTGTTGTTTCTAGTTGTACAGGATAATATATGTAAATGAATCATCCATATGTCGCACGCATTGTTATCAAGCTAATAGTTGTATAATATAATATTTGATATCTACAAACACTAGTTATTGTTAATGAATCAGAATCCTCTTCATGTACATGCACATTGCGCCTATTGCTTTGTATGCGTTGGATTCGATAGTACCACGAGATCATAAAGTAGCCTAGAGTAGCGATACTTGGGGCTTTGATATCAGCCGCCCAATATGGCCGAGCAAATTAATGGATTTCAGTCCTCTTAAAGGCGTTGTTGCGCACATCTGACAATGCTTCAAGTTCTTTTTGAAGAAAGCAGGACAGTGAGAATGGTTGGTGTCACGTGCAACACTATAAAGATTTGGAGAGATTTCTTCGTGGCTGAGGCTTAGAGCGCTTTGGGCAAAGCTTTTATCCCAGCCTTGCAGCGTGCTGTAATCAGGACCGGAAGCCGATTGTGCAAGTGAGTGTATTAGTGACAAGTGTGCATCACTTGATTGTTTTTGATGTATCCAACTTCTCATGGTGGGTTAGGAAACGGAATGTATGGGGGCAAGGAATCAATGACTAGACGGGTTCTTTGAATGCGTTTTGCAGCGGGGTTGAAGGGGGGGGGGGTGGCATTGGTTATGCAGGTAGGTTAGAAATACCTCGAGGGGGATTGGACACATGTGAATCCTTAAACAGAAATATAGAATAGAGAGGTTTGTTATCCTAGGAGTGAGTCCGTATATGTAGTCATGTGCATGAGTGATTACAAGTGGCGGAACGCCGTGCCACACAGCGTACAGAATATCCCCTTTGGGTTTGCCAATCCATGAAGCAAGGGAAAGACCAAAAGAAGCACGGATCTCTGCATCCGATCACGGAGCCCTCCCCATAATACAAAGATGCATACGTATGCGTGTAGTTATACGAACAAACGTTCACGTGTTTGGATGCTGCAAGGCAACGGGAGGGGGAGGGGGAACCCAAAGTGCGGGACGGAGGGTGCGGGAAGTGCGGAGGTCATCTTATCAGATTGCGACGGTCTGGGCAACGACGCGCCGGACGTGATTCGTTCGTCGGCACGTTTAACCTCGGCCTGGCACTGGGGAGCGAGGGAACGAGGGAGGAAGAGAGGGAGAGAGAGGGTCCGTGATGATGCCGCGACGAGATGCGCAGAGCGGCGGCGGCAGGATCATCACACAGAGAGAGAGAGAGGAGACAGTATCTTCTGGAAGCACACAGCATCATCCCCATCGTGTCCGTCTTTTATTTATGTGAGGACGAGTTACTTTATCGTTAGCAGGGCACACATTAGGTGTCAACCAGAATTGCTTTTTTGTTTCTTGTTTACTATACATTTCGCACACACACGCGCGCGCACCCTTCAGCCTTTTCTGTATCGCTGTACCGTTCAGCTCTGGGGTTCGGTTGCTGCTCTCCTTGGATCCCGTTTCTTAAGGGGGGGAAGAAAGAGAGTCCGCACCCTCCCGCCACTGATCCCAGCGGTAGCAACTCCGCACGTCACCGACGCGAACCCCAAACGAACTGGCTATTGTCGGTTTTGGGCACTTTTCCTACACTCCTCATCGTTGGGAATTCCCTGATTTCAGTTTTCCCGTCATTGTTTTTCTTATTGAGCAAACGTCATGATGGGCAAGGGCTCGTCCAAGACGAGCACGACGGTGCTCCCACTCATCCCGCTTGCGCCACCCCTCGCCGTGCTGCCCGGTACAACGCTCAAGATACCGATCACCAATCGTTCCGATGTCGCTGCTATTCTCGCAAAGATATACAGTATCAGTCCGACGGCTAAGCCGGATGCCGCCATCACGGTCGCGTGTGTGCCGCTCAAGTCGAATACACTGGGCCCGGATGGCAACTTGTTGATTGAGGATGGACATCAGCACGACAAGACGCATTACGAGAGCGATCCCATACTGGCGACGAAGAAGGATATCTTTGGGTATGCTTGCGTGGCAAAAGTCAGCGGAGTGCAGGGCCGTAAGCAGGGTGATTTGAGCTTGATTGTCGAGGGGCTCGAGCGAGTCCAGGTTGTTGATGTTGTGCAAGAGAGGCCGTACTTTGAGGGAGAGTTGGCGGCTGTTGAGGAATACAGTATGTCTACACCTGTCTCTACCCATGTGTATATGGCAAGCTAACAACCCTCAGTCGACATTGCGAGTGCAGACCTCCTGAACCAGTTCAACCTCCTCAAGCAGTTGTCACGCGAGCTACTCGCCCTAGTCCGACTATCCGCTATACTACCACGCACACCACAAGTTACGCTTTCGCCTATTGTCGCACGGAGACTGGAAATGTTCATCACACGAAAGGACTTATCGGACGCTGGCCTGCTCGCCGACTTCATGGCCAATGTGGTGGATACCACACACGAAGAGACGTTGCGCGTACTGGCATCTGTGGATGTCAAGGAGAGGGTTGACCGGGTCATTGAGATTCTGCAACGGCAGATCAGCAACATCCAAGGCAACACGCGCATGACAGTTGCGACTACACAATCATCCAACGGCACGTTGGACATGGACACACTACGAAAGCTACAACAAGAAGCTCTCAAGAGGCGGACCAAGATGGGCGGTATGCCTCCTGGCTTCCCTGCCGGGTTTCCTGGAGGAGGACAACAGCAGGCGGGTGAAGATGAGCCGAACGAGATTGATGAGCTGAAGAAGAGACTCGAGGACGCGAAGCTATCAGCAGAGGCCAACAAAGTGGCACAGCGCGAGTTGGCAAGATTACAGAAGATGAATCCAGCGCAGGCAGAGTATCAGGTGTGCCGGAACTATCTCGAGAACCTTGCAGAGATTCCATGGAGCAAGATGACGGTTGATCAGCTGGATTCCAACACGCTGGTCCGAGCAAAGAAGCAGCTTGACAACGACCACTACGGCCTGGAGAAGATCAAGAAGAGACTACTCGAGTATCTTGCCGTGCTCAAGTTGAAGGAGCAGGCAAATAAGAGCATTGACGATCAAATCCGGTCCTTGACCGAAGCCCCTAATGCGGACGGCGAGGGCGAGGGCGAGGCCAAGCAACCAGCAACTAGAGCGAAGGAGCCGTCGGAGACCGAAGTGCGGCTCTTGGAGAAGAAGCGCATGGTTGACAAATCGCCCATTATGCTTCTGGTCGGCCCGCCTGGTGTAGGAAAGACATCACTAGCCAAATCGGTTGCTACTGCACTCGGTCGCAAATTCCACCGCATTTCGCTCGGTGGTGTTCGTGACGAGGCCGAGATCCGAGGCCATCGCCGGACATATGTCGCAGCCATGCCCGGGCTTATTGTCAATGGACTGAAGAAGGTGGGAGTGGCAAATCCCGTCTTCCTGCTGGATGAGATTGACAAGCTTGGCATGTCAAATCACAACGGCGATCCTGGCGCAGCGATGCTCGAGGTGCTGGACCCGGAGCAGAACCACACATTCACGGATCACTACGTGAATATCCCTATTGATCTGTCCAAGGTTCTCTTCATTGCCACGGCCAATTCGCTGGATACAATTCCACCTCCGCTTTTGGACCGCATGGAGACTATCCAGCTGTCGGGGTACACGACGCTTGAGAAGCGACACATTGCCTCGAGACATTTGATTCCAAAGCAGATTACATCGAATGGACTGCAGACGGAGCACGTTCAGATTCCGACCGAGGTGCTTGACAAGATCATCACATCGTACACTCGTGAGTCTGGGGTGCGGAATCTGGAGCGGGAGATTGGGTCCGTCTGCCGGGCCAAGGCAGTCGAGTATGCGACAGCCAAGGACACAAACACGGTAGCGGCCTACTCTCCGGTGGTGACTGTAGAAGATGTCGAAGCAACACTGGGAATTGAAAAGTTTGCCCAAGAAGTAACTGAGCAGTCTGCGCGACCGGGTGTAATCACAGGCTTGGTAGCCTACTCAACGGGCGGCCAAGGATCCATCTTGTTCATCGAGATTGCAGACATGCCAGGCCAAGGACGCGTGCAGCTGACGGGCAAGCTGGGTGACGTGCTCAAGGAGAGTGTAGAAGTTGCTCTGACGTGGGTCAAGGCGCACGCATTCGACCTGGGGCTCAGCACGACGCACGACGAGGACATTATGAAGAACCGCAGCATCCACGTGCATTGTCCCAGCGGAGCGATTCCCAAAGACGGCCCGTCTGCCGGCCTGGCACATACCATTGGTCTTATTTCGCTCTTTAGCAATCAGCCTGTTCCACCGACGCTGGCCATGACTGGTGAGATATCGCTGCGCGGCCGGGTTCTCCCTGTGGGAGGCATCAAGGAGAAGCTGATTGGGGCTTTGGGCGCAGGCGTGGAGCGAGTGCTGCTGCCAGAGGGCAATCGAAAGGATGCTAGTGAGTTGCCTGAGGAGGTTGTCCGCGGACTCAAGATTGAGTTTGTGGGACATATCTGGGAGGCGCTGGGTAAGGTTTGGCCTGAGAGATGGGAGGGTGAGGGCGCGAGGGGATGGGAGAGTAGGTTGTAAGTTGATGTAAGTACAGTATAGTATTGGGGGGGAGATATAAGTAAAGAGTTGTTGCATTAGAATGCAAGAAAGGCATTTGCGGGGAAGGGATGGAAGTGGTTGGTTAGTTGTTTGTCTGTTTGTTTATCTGGTTGGTTAGGGAAGGGGCGTTAGTATGGCGGTGCGATGGGTCATTGTAGTTAGTATGTTTGTTATTTAGCGTTGCATTGTTAGTTTATACATAAGAGACTCTCCTGTCTATCAAGTATTTACCGTGCACATGTCTAGGGAGTGTCAACTGTCAAATCTCTCTTCTCTTCGTATCAGCATCTAGAGAGAGACAAAAGTATAGTCGATCCCAATCTCTCGCTCTCTACTTTTTCACTACTAGCTATCAAAAAAGATACGGACAGCAGAAATATAACTAACGTGTCCCCCTTCGGCGCCGAAATGGTATCCTGTTTGGGGGATGCCGAACGCAACCGTATAACATGAAAGCCTGTATTATACAAGCACAAGGGGGAGCAGCTCCACACCTGAGTGGCAAAACTCGAGCATCGAGTCAAACACCAATGGGGGGGGGGGGAATCGCGAGGCGAGGCGAGGCGAGCGAGAGCAAGAGACAAAGAGAGTGTGTGCGCGGGTGCGGGCGCGGGCGCTACCTACTATGGGATGCGCGCACACACATACGGGGCTAGTGTGTGGACGTTCTAGCCTTTTTGCCGTTGTGTTCCTCTCTTCTTTCCCTGGTTTTAGGTTGGTGCCCGATTTGAGAAATTCGGCTCGAGCAGAAAAAAAATTATTAAAAAAACACTAGATAAGAAATGATGCCCAACTAAGGGGGGGGGTTGGTGGGTGGGGGGTGTTTTGCATTAAACATGTATGAGGCAAGTATGTGTTAGGAAGAGATGTGATGATGATGCGTATGGGGAGAAAAAGAAAGATGACAACAAGGAAGTTGGAGACGAGGGAGTCGGACCGTTGCACCGGGATACCGTTTTTCTTTTATTATTTCCCTGACCCTGCATCTCGTCAGATGCGCAGTACTGGGAGGTAAGCAAGGCTTATTTGTTAGTATTTGTTTTATTATGCCTTTGCGTTGGCCCCAAGGTGTGTGATGAAGGGATAAAGAGTGGTTGGACTGAAGAGGAAATGGGAAAGAGGGTCGGAGAGATATGGGCCGTGTTTGAAGGGGAGCAGGGATTGGGGGGGTGGCAGAGTATTGAGCATGCCGCAATAGTGGTACGTTTTGGGCACTAGCAAACGGGCGCGGGTTGCGAGGGGGTGTTAAGCGAGACATCTGATTCGGCAGGTATATGCTGTAGTGGGCGGCATGAAAGTTTGTATTGTGGTTTTTTGAAGCTACGAGGGAGGATGAGGGCATGGGATGCAAGGCATGGAGACGGAGATGACGAAAAAGATGATGGTGACATTTGATGGTGGTGATGACTGCTGTATATGGCGGGCTGCGTGGGTTTAGTGCTGATGGGGTGAATTGAAGCAGTGCAGGAGTGGGACTAGTTGAGAGTGGATATTGGGCTGGGCATGAGTTAGGTTAGGGTGGATGTGTGTGTGTGTGTGTGTGTGAGAGAGAGAGAGAGAGAGAGAGAGAAAGACATGTGAATGTGAATGTAAATGCGTGTAGTAGTAGTAGTGTAATAGGCATAGGCAAAGGGGAAAGAAAAAGAGTGGCATCGATGTGTTACATGGAGTCGTGGTGTTAGCGTGGACGGAATGCTGGGGTATTGGGATCGAAAGGTGGTGGGTGTGAGGCGAAAAGAAGGGCCGGGCGGGCGCGACGAGTCCAGGTGGGCGGAAGCAGCGGTGATGAGGCATTGCACCAGCCCGCGACCCAGCTCACAGGGAGCCGTGCAGCCGTAGCGACCCAAGCCAGCAGGCTGACGGCGATTCTGTCGGTGGTTTAGAGATGGGGATGGGTATCTAGTTACGTATGTGTAGAGCCGTTATTGGCCTTGGATGGCCTGGCGCTGGGGGTCTGAGAGTGTGCAGCGGGCAGGCGGGCCAGCGATGTGACGGTGCAGCGGAGGCAATATGTGTCGACGAGTGGGTATGTAGGATATGTACATGGGCAGGATATATGGCAATGCTACGGTATACTGTATGACATGTGCGTCCCCACGGGCAAGCGTCTCGTTTTGGCGCTGGTGTCGAGGTGGATATGGACATGGTGATAGGGAAAAAAGCCCGTCGCCGCAGTCAGCCGAGCCAGGGAGCTGTGCCTTGGCCACCAACGGGCCGCTTGCGAGTAGTTCGGGGTCGATCCCAGCACGCCGGGAGACACCATCGCTTGCCTGCCATGGCCTGATTGTGATGCACGGGGGCATACTTACTACATATACATACACGACGAGGCGCATCCATTCCAACTGCCTCGACTTGGACACTGCCGCCATCGCAAGCCACCGACCCATCCGCCCGTCTCGCCAGCAAAAGTGGTGCCGGTGCCGGTGCCAGTGCCAGTGCCAGCAACGAATAGTGTCTTGTGCGTGTGTATTGGCTGCGGGCGCCAGTGGGGTTCGCCTACCAAGCCTTCGGTGTCCCTCCCGACCAGTTTGACCCAGTGGCCAGACTCCAGGGATTTGGACACGACCTCGGCCTTGCACCCTCCACACTTTCTTACTGCTGCTGCTGCTGCTACACTGCACACCACCACCACCACCACCGCCGCCGCCGCCAACAGACATCGCCCTCACTGTCACCGTCACTGTCACCACCACCAGCCATGTCGACGCCGCCCAACCCGCCGGCCCAGGACAAGGCCAAGACGGGCCTGGGCAAATATGTAAAGAGAATGAGCACCGTCTTCAAGAGGGACCGCTCCTCCAAGTCGCAACCGCCTGCCACAGCCCCGGACGCTCCTTCCTCTTCTTCTGCCGCTGCACCTCAACAACAACCACCACCACCACCACCACCTCAGCCACAACAACAGCAAAAACTGCAGGACCAGCAACCCTCCCCCGCATCACCACCTCCTCAACCCCAACAACAAGAAATCCCGTCCGTCGACAATGAAGCCGCAAAAGACACCACCACGTGAGTCTTCCAGTAGACGCCAACACCAACACCACTAACAACATGACAGCCCCGCTCCCGCTACAAAGTCCTTGGACCGCAACGCCATGCAGCAGGAGCGTGCCCGCGCTCTCTTTGCAAAGTATGGCCTCACTCTTGAGTCGCATGAGTGGATCGCCGCCCCGGGCCCCATGCCCCCCCTGCAGCGTGTCGAGAAGCCCATTCGCATGCGTGTCCACCGCACCTGCCACCGCTGCGGCACCCTCTATGGCGCCGACAGGACCTGTGTCCAGTGCGAGCACAGGCGCTGCAAGAAGTGCCCTCGCTTCCCCAAGAAGAAGACGCCCGAGGAGAAGCAGGCCGAAAAGGATGCCCCCGACCAGCCAAAGAGAAAGCGCATGCTCACCATCCGCACCCGCGCTGGAGACGAACTTGTCTACCAGCCCACCAAGCAGCGCATCAGGCGCACCTGCCACAAGTGCGCCACTGTCTTCGTCCCCGCCCAAGCCGTCATCTGCCAAAATTGCCACCACGCCAGATGCACAAAATGCCCCCGCGAGCCCTCAAAGCTCACCAAATGGCCTGCCGGATACCCCGGCGACGCCGAAGCAGACAGCGAAACAGAGGTCGACAGGCAACTCGAGACGTTTAGGCGCACTTGGCGGAAACCAAGAACCAGGGTTCGCTGGCAGTGTGAAAAGTGCAACAGCCTCTTCCAAAATCACCAGCCTCAGTGTCCAGGTTGCGGACACGAACGGTGCGATCAGTGTACCAGGTCCCCGTATGTATCCCTATTACCTCTTCAACACCATCATCGTTTGCTAACACGAAGCAGTGTCAAGAAACCAAACAAGTCTGATCAGTTCGACGCCCAGGTGGTTGCAGCTGTCGAAGCCAAGCTCAGAGCCATGGGCGTGGATGATGAGGGGCCCTCTTCAGCCGCAGAAGCTACTTGATTTTCTGTCATTTCCCATGCTGACCATGACGCCTATTTGCTCGTTTTGTTTCTGCAGCTACCTTGACCAATTCCAATCCTTTGCATTTTTTTCCTCTTCTCAACATACATATCATCGACCGTTTGACAATCACCTTTAAGCTTTGACTTGACATCATCACCCTATCTGACACTACGTACCATGACAGCCACAAGTTTCATTTCCCTAAACCCATGCCCTTGTCAGTGACACGAATCCGTATATTCAAACATGCATCTAACCGCACTGACCCATCCGCCCCTCGCCTTCTGGAACATCCTACACGCTGCATCTCTTCAGCCCCAGATCCCGAAATTCTCCGTCCCAAGCCCCCCTAAGCAAGTAAGCTAGTTCAGCTTTACCGCCAGCCCCAAACTTGTCTCGGCACTCGAACCCTTTCAGTCAGGCATCCCACTAAACAACAACAAACTGCCACTCATGGTCTGGGCCCCCCCTTCCTTCTCCGCCCTAACTCATTCAGCCACTCTTTTTTTTCTTGTCTCTCTCTCTCTCTCTCTCTCTCTTATTAGTCTATTAGTCTCTTAATCTCTTAATCTCTCTCTGTTTTCCCCAGATGCATCATGTACATGTAACAGGGATGTACGTAGCCCCATCTTTGTCATCTCTTTTTCTTTAGTCTCTTGACCTCGCCGACCTGGCGGGGGTTTTTTTAAGGTTGTTGATGAGGTTGTTGGCCAGCGGTGTATGGACGTGTTACGTGGTCAGCTGTATGTGTTTTTCTTTTTCTTTTTGCTAACTACATTCGTGCTGTTTAACCGAGTTGGTTGGTAAAAACGGTGAAGGGATATGGGGATTTCATGAGCTGGTAAATAGGTGTATTTATTCAAGGTGGGTTGAGATGGTTGGGTTTGGTTGTAGGCAGTGCGTATTCTAGTGTCGGATAATATACGGTAGGATTGCAAGTAGGGGGACGTGTGCATGGATCCACTGCAATCGACACTTTGTGCAAATACTGCCTATTCTGTTGCCAAGTGCAGATCATGATTCGTGAATGCAGGGAACAGTTGTAGTCAATCACGTGAACTCAAGTTAGTTAGCTTGTACTAACTACTTATGCTCACTTGGTGAGATTCGTATTGAAATAACATATATCTATCAGTGGTTCATTGAAACAAGCTGACTACAGTGGGTAGCTGTACTATTTCTACTACCTGTGCTGTCTACTGCATCGTATGTCAGAAAAAAACCGTGTTAATAATCAACATGACTCTGAAGGCCGAATGGAAACATGCATGGACCGAACATGCTCAGTATAACCAGTCACGATACTTTATATCCTGTCGTGGTCAAGCTTATCTAGTCATGGGGCTCAGTAAGCTCGAATCCGGACGTCGACGTGAAGGAGCCTGAATACGGGTCAAGCTCGACCTACCAAGTGTCTGCGACATGGACAGGAGATACAAAGGAGGTTTCAGTATATTTTATTCTGCTGCCTTCGTTGCAACCGTATCGTGGTTGTCGTACCCGACGGAGGTGTGCCTAATGGGCATATATCCATTGAGAGGTGTATATTTTTGGTAGTATTACCAAACCATTCCTGAGGGTTCAAAGCAGGATCTTGCAGACCCTCACCTGATTTTTTCAATTTGATTGCAAAGTCATTTTTTTTGATACCCGATTTTGGCAGATTAGGGTCTGGCCTGCTATACAGCAAACAGAGAAAAAAAAAGTCAAGTCAGTCAGTCATATTTTATTTCCGAATAAGTTGATCAAAACTGCATTCGAGCGCTGTTGGAGCTCGACATACAATTCATCTCTTTTGTCCTCAAAGTTGCACAATCAAGCTTGACTACTACTCCACATATTCTAACAACAAATATATGGTATGATCGCAAGTAACAAAATCGTGTAGACACATCATGTAGTCTTCTTGTAGCAATTGTCACTCCTAAATACTTCCTGTACCAGTGACAGCTCTAGTGAATGAGTGCCATCGACGTACAAGTACATGTGTTCATTGCAGTTACTTCCAAATAATCCCGTCTGTCACAAGCATCGCCTGTCCAGATACCTATGCACTACAGAAGCGCAAGTAAAGATATGTATACACACACCATAGCCAGCCCCAAATAATCATAACATCAAAAACGCCATCTGTCCCAGTATCAAATCCCGTATCTGAACTGAGACAGTGAGGATATGTGTGAAGCCATTGTCAGCTTATAATGACCAATCCAATACAGTATTGCCTCCCACTTCTTCCACTCCTGTCTTAACACACCCCAGCATACCCCTAATCGTACACACTCTCCCCCCTTCTCATCCCTCCAGGCCCGGTCCCCTCCATGCGACTCCGCTGTCCTTGAGCCATCATGCTCGCCAAGTTCCGTCCACGCACCTCCGTCATGTATTCCATTTGCTCTGCCCCCATGTTCCTCATGCCGTTTCCATTCGACCGGAACCCAAAGGAACTGTGTACTGCAAACCCCACGCATACAAGCAGTCCAGCTCCGATGATAATAAGCAGGATGATGACGGGCTTTGGAAGAAGGTATCCCTCGTCGCGTTTGATAAGGGGTGCAGCGGTTGTATAAGGGAGCATGCCGAGGATGAAGAGTGGCGTCAAGATGGTTGTTCGTTGTAATCGTGCCATTGCTGTTGAATTCGTGTCGTAGCGATCGTAATAAAGGAGATAAAGCGATGTATATATGTCCAGATCGTTAAAATGAGTGTTATCAACGACGACGTCTCGAACCCACAAAACACTTTCGAAATGGGCAAACAATGTAGATGGAAAAAAGAGAGAGAAACTCCCCTAAGAAAAACAGCGAACCAGGCCTCTCAAAAGGCAACACACAACAACCAACGAATCCTTTCAACCCAAAACACCCAAAAACTCGGCTCCCTCAATTCTGGCGCCATTCACCTGACCTCCCCCCCCCCCTTGTCACCCTCAATACTTTCCCACCTGCAATCCTTCATACACACACCCAACCACCCAACCGACCTCACCCATTTCCTCTTCGGCTCAAGGCGTCCTCCCCGCCCACCCACCTGATTGGCCCTTCCCATCTCGATACTTACGCCCTGCACCGCCCCCCTCCCACAGCGTCCCCACTCAAACACGTGACAACCCGAGGGACTCCAATCAGAAGCTCGTATTGTTCCAATCTATTCTGCCTAACTAAACCGTTCTTTCCAACATATTGGGTTGCATGAAGGCGTGGCGTTTGTCGGGACCTGCGTACAGAGGTGGTACGGGTTTTTTTTTTCTTTCTTTCGAGTGGGATTAGTAATGCGATGGGTGGGGAAATAAAGGATTATGGGAGGCCGAAATGGGGAAGGATGGGTCGTTGCCTGGTAATTTATTAATGACGGCGCGGTGATGTATAGGGCTTGCTATCCTTTTTGTTTGGGCTCTTCACCCTGCAATCATCACCTATGTTACTTGGACCTTACAGTCCTCATTATTATTATTTTCCCGAGTAAAAGAATAGGTGTGCAAAGTTGCACTAAACTAATAAACAGTATCTGAGGTGGTACTACTGTCATGATTTTCCTCGGTAAAGAGTGGACCGGGCAGGCAGCTTCCCCCCCCCCCCCAAAAATAGAAATCTACGTTGCCGCATTGAGATAATTGTACGAAAAAGGTTGGAGTTGTGGTCAATGTGTCCCTGTCGATTCGGTTTGATCGCCGTGACTTGGTATGTAAAGTGGGTCTTTGTAATGCGTGTATATGGATGGCGTAGTCGGCGTCGCCGACGGCGTCGGGTGCGCGCCTAGCATGTGGTTGTCTCTGCAGACGCGGTCGAAGTCTAAGCGGTAGAAGATTGCGGCTCTTGAATTGAGCCTGTTTTTTTTTTCGCTTAGGAGCTGGGTATGGATGTCTTCATGGGCTGCTACGAGGAGGTTGGTTGAGAAGGCGTATAAGCAGCCCAGCATAAAGAGGGGAAGTGAGAGGATCATAGTGGCTAAACTCTTGATAGTAAAGTGTCTTTGTGATAGACAAGATATTGAAAATTGGTGTCTGAGTGAACCTCTTGGTAACCTTTTTCCCGCATACAATGGGCCATGCGTATACCCTCGCAAAGTACATTTACCATATATACGTAATCTGACTGTGGATTAATACAAGTAGCGCCTTTTCCCCCTTTGTTCAAAAATATAAAATTCATCGCAAGAGTTTCCCCTGTGGCGCAAGATCCCATGCCCTATGCGACGAGTCGAATACGTTCTGGTAACCTCATTGGTATCTCGGTCTAGTTTACGACCCCTCGGAGTATAAAGATTTCCTTCGCGATATGATTCATATCAATTAGAAGACGATGCAGGCATATCGCAAATTCAGATTCAGGTGTTCCAGCATCGTTCGTCCCTATCAACATGAATATATCCTGGTGGCTATCAATGGCCGTTTCCTGTTGAGCTCTGGACGAGAATAGCAGCGCTCGTGGAAGATCTGCCGATGATCAAGCTACATGCTGCCACCTCTCCCGCCTGGACACGAGAAATGCGCTAATATATGCATGAAATCCATGAAAAAGAAGCATAAGGCTTATTGGTCCTTTCCATTTCTTTTCAATCTACTAGTGCTGCCAGATATTCCCTCTCCACCAATGTTACCTCTACCCAACCCCACACACAATCATCACTCCACTGCCGCGTCCTCATACCAGAAAATACCAGCTACCTACCCTACGCCCGAAAAGTTTTCCACAATGTCGTCCAGATTCCCCAAACAAAGTTTCGGCATGGAACCTTCATCCATCCACTCCAAGTACCTCCACGCCTCCTAGTCGAACAAGGCTTTTCATCTCACCTAGTCCCATGTCATCTCAGATAAGATACATCCTATGACTATTATCAATCCCCACCATTCCAATTTCTACAAATCTGGATTGCGCGTACGAAATACATGCGGTAATATACCTTGGGCGTGATGGATGGTGGTTGGGAAATATATGGAAGTGAGGTGATAATTGCTCCACCAACTAACACATAACGGGTGTTATCGGAAGAGATGAGTATGGTGTATCAGCGGATTATAAAGTCGGAGGGAGTATTGCCTAGTGTAGCCAAGTGGATTACACGAGCCAGAAAAGGTGAGTGCTAAGTGTTATCTACTTCCTGTTCTGGAAGTAGATATTGTTGGTGCAGGTCTGATCTCGTATATCAAGTAGAACAGGTATGCGCAGTAGTGTTTCAAGAACAGATAAAGAGACTGGAATGTGACTTGGGAAAAAGAGAAAGGAAAATATTGAAATGCGAAGAGTTGATTGAAGCGCAGACATCTTTTGTGCAAGTATACTTAATCGGATATACTATGCTTTACAGTAAGCCACGCTGACAAGAGAAGATAAGGTTTCTGACGACAAGACACCAAGGTGCTTAGTACACGATGCAATAGTGCTGACGACAAGATACAAGGTTGTGGCAGCGGATGTTGCTTGCGTCTTGGACAAGTGGGGCAAGGCAGGCGCGGCTTATATCTACTACGCCATCTGCGCAACATCTCTGCCCTTCTTCTCATCTCTCACACACATCACCACAAGCACAAGATTCAGGATATACAAATTCCAAAATATTCAATTTGACAACAACAATGACTGGCCTTCCATTTCTAGGGATATATTACAAAGACATAGGCTTGCGAGCCAGTCGCTCAAACAGGTACAAGTGTTCGCAGACGACTACTCCCCCCGCCACGAACGCGACCGTTTACTTTTGGTACTAACATAAAGGAAGTCTAGTATCTAAACGATTCTCGTTGTGCTGACCGCGCTTACAAAGCCCAAGCGGCGGCGGCGAAGACAGCAGAGAGACCCAAGGCCATGGCATTGACAAGGGAGATGGAGCTGGCGCTGTTGCTCTCAGGAGGCGATGATGGGCTGGCGGTGCTAGCAGCGCCGCTACCGCTGCCACTTCCGGTTCCGCTGCTGCCACCGTTGCTGCCGCCGCTGCTGCTTCCGCCAGAAGTGCTGGTGCCGTTGCCGCTGCCAGTGCTGCTAGTCGAGTTGCCGCTGGAAGAGTTGCCAGTGGAGGAAGTACCGTTGGTGTGAGTGGTGTTGCCGGCCGAGGCGGAAGGAAGGGTCACATCCTTGTCGCAGGTGAGGTCGAAACGGGCGGTGGTGGACAGGTTGTCGGTGATGGCGAACTTGACCTCGTTGGCTGGGTTGGCGTCACGGAGAGTGTACCAGAAGACGTTCCTCTTGTTGAAGAGCGCGCAGCCGACGTTCTTCCAGTAGTACTCGAGGTTGTCAACGCTGCACTCGGCGGCGCCAAAGTCGGGACCGGTGTATGCCCAACCGGTTTCGGTGACCCAGACGTCCTTGCCAGCTGCAACACCCTCGGTAGCCTCAATGGCGCTGGCGAGAAGCTTGCCGCCGTTCTTGACGTTGTTGTCGTGCTCGACCTCGTAGAAGGGGAAAGCGTTGACAGAAAGGAAGTCAATCTCGTCAATGACGGCCTTGTTGGACTCGTTGACCCAGGCGGTCCAGGTGTCGACGTGGGTGATCTTGACGCCGCTCAGGGGGGTACCCTCGAGCTTCTTGCGGGCGTCCTTGATGAACTGGACAATCTTCTCGGCGCTGTTACCAACACCGGACTTGTTCCTGATACCGGGCTCGGAGACACGGTAGAGATCCTCGCTACCGATGGAGAGACCGACAATGAGGTCGGTAAGCTTGGTGCCGTACTCCTCGACGGCGGAGCTCAGGGCCTTGAGCTCATTGTCGATGCTGTCGGTACCCGAGGCCCAGACACCAAGGAGCAGCTTGGAGTTTGTGGCAATGGCAGCCGGGAAAGCGGCAATAGGGGTATCGGTGGTACCCGCCTGAACGTTGGAGTAGAGACGGATGGTGTTGAACTTTCCAGGCGCACCCTTGAGGTTCTGGGCAGTCTTGAACTCCTTCTCGAAGTCGGCCTGAGTCTTTGCCTTGCCCTTGTCGTCAGTAGCGCCCGAGTTGAAACCCAAGACAAAGGAGTCCTGGGCGACAGCGCCGGTGACGGCGGTTGCCGCGAGAACAAGAGCAGTTGTGAAACGCATGTTTAATATGGAAAAATGGCAAGTGAGTGACTAGGGTTTAAGACGAAAAATGCAGAAAAGTGAGTGTGGGAAAAGGCAAGGAAGAAGAGGGAGAAGGATAAATGGTATAGCAAGAACCGGGGAATAGTCGAGGAGCTGAGGGCGCTGCCCCACTTAGTTTTAGGGCCCGCACCCATTCACGCCCGCCCTGACACCCGTCATTGCGCTACCACCCATTCTCGCGCCGTCATTGGCCCGCGGCAAGCCTTGCAGCGGCGCCACTGCTCAGTCATGGCTTGGCGTCGACATTTAGGGGGTGTGTTTATTCGTATTTTGGGGCCATTGCCTATGCATAGCCACGCCTCTGAAACGCCGTGTGGATGACTGTGCTTCAAGTCCGCAGTCTTTCCACCTCTGGCCCCCATCCAAACATCACTCCATCCAGCCCCCAAGCATACACATGATTGACTGACCTGCTCTCCGGCTAAAAGTATCACTCGACGGCCTTCGGACATTGCACCAATCCACGGGCTGACGCGATGACGACGACTGCGCTGCCCACCAACTAGACACGCTTTTGGCTCCTACACTTGCCCCTTTGGCAAATGCGTTCCCTGGGACGTGACCAAAAATACCACCGGGCGACGCATTAAAATCCGGTCATTTTGCCCGAACGATCGTAGGCCTACCCATTACACGGGTACGAGAAGCCACCGATAAATCCAACATTTCATTCACTTCGATCTGCAATTCTTCCTTCCAGTAGTTTTAAACTGGTTAGCAACAAGCCGGCCCCCCCTTATACAGTGGCTGCTGCTGCTTATGTACATTTTACGCTCTATGTTCTATATTGTGAAATAAAAAATGGAATTAAGCATTACCATCAGTATTATGCGAAAATTCCCCCATGCATACCCTCCCCCCCCATCTATATTTCATTCATCCCATCATCCCCTCCCCCTTCTAAATATACGCCGGTGGCCCTTCTCCCCTCTCGTACTTGGGCACGGGATCTCTATCTTCGACATCTCCCTGTCTGCTCATCGCCCACTCCCCAATCACATCCCCAACATCCATCCACAGCGACACTCGCATCGCCCCCGTCTTGATGCACGTTTCCACTTTGCCCATTCTCCCTTCGTCTTTGCCTATCGCTTTGCCCAGCGCACGCAGAAACTGGTCGTGCATGTCGGTCTTTTGTGGCCGGTACTCGAGCACCACCATGTCGGCGTAGGTGACGGTGGGATGCGCCCAGTCCGGTAAGGGTGCGTTGGGTACGTACCGGATGGCGTATAGGTAGCGGATGTGGTCGCGGATTCGCAATGTCTCGGGTTGTATCTCTGGTGTTTTCTTCAAAGGTGGTATGTCCTGGTTATCTTCGTTCCCTTTTTTTTCTTCAGTCAGCAGTCCGTCATATGGTTTTATTCTTTTTGCGTGGTTTTGCAACTCACCGACTTCGACGATGCCGCCGAGGAAGTCTTGGACAAAGTCTCCTGTTTTCTTCATCCGGGGATCTGTGTGCATGCATGGGCTGCTCGTTTCCAGATCCGTTGTTGTTGTTGTTGTTTCTCCTTCTCCTCGTCTTGAATTTTGTCTTCTCGCCTCTCTTTCTGTCTTCTTTCTTTCGATGATTTCATGTGCCCATATTTCCATCAATTTGGTCCTCTGGCTCACGTCTCGTCCTTTGCGGTTTGCATGCTGCTTCTTCTCGCGCGCGCGTATTTCAGCAATGTACGGAGAGTTTGATGCATGCTGGTCGACCCGGTATCCCCATGACACAAAGTCGCCGGCAATAAAGGGCACAGTGGTCAGGAATGGTCGATGCAGTTGTGGTGTGTGGATAAGATAAATCTTTGCGCCGAGCTGTTCGATTGCGGTCGACATGGTGGCGTTTGGTGTGTATGTATTATGTTTCTTTTCTTTTTGGTATGGGTCTGAGCTTCTTCTTCTCAAAAAAAGTCTTTCTTGAATTATCTGCACGCAGATGTAATAGCGTTGTCAAAACGAGGGGGAATGGTAAAAGGAAAGAAAAAAACAAAAGAGAGGTCTTGAAATGGCCGTGAGAAGGTGTGTCGCTTCACTTACACATATATGTAGGTGATTCCCCCCGGGCGCCCATAAGAACGCAATATCAGTGCATTGGTCTGATGCCAGCAAGTCTTGTGGTCCATGTGACAAATATGACATTGCTTGGGCCTTGGGATAGTCAGCACCAAAATGCGTTTCGTCACAGCGGTGAGCATGTGTTTCGGCAAAGACATGTTTCCGGCGAATTACGCCTAGATTTCAGCCACGCCGGTTCAGAGTGTCACTCAGTTACAGCACAGTGCGACGCACTAACATCGTGGGGTATGTAGAATGGTCCTGGTACAAGCGCCACCGCCGATGATGCGGTCTGTGTGTGTGTGTGTGTCGTCGCTCCGATTTCTCTCTGTCCCCCTGCTGCCCCAGTCGCTATTTCACCTTAGCGCGTTGCAGACGGCAGGACCATAGAAATACTAGCCTCGCACTTCCATGGCCTTGCATTGGACTCATATCGTCAGCGCCACGGTTTCAATTAACATCCGAGATAGACCCTAGCTTACCGCTTCGAGATATGCGACTCGCCCACTATGAATCGGTTTCGGTCACTGCAATTTGCGAGACTGCCCTAGTTCAACGGTTCTGGTCAGCTTTGTAGGGGATGCCCATGTCTCGAGCCGGGAGGCGTCCACACAACAGCGGGATGCCAGGGTCGTCAATGCAACGGTCTTGCCTGAAGATCATCAAATGCCCTGTCAGACACGCGTCATGGCACTTCATTTTACCGTGCCTTTTCTGCTTTTTTCTTCCTTTTTACATTTCTTTTTTGTTTCCGCACACGGTCAGCACGTTCGTCCCTGGAAAACGGTCACGCCATTTTTCTTTCTGCTGAAAGCTACATGTGATGGCTCCGAAGTCAGTCCGCGATAAAGTTGTCGTAGCCCGACATTGACTGGCGTTTCGCTTTCCCCGCGTTACAGGATTTACACAGTAGATGTAGAAGATGATCTCCGTGCAAACTTTATATCAATATCCTCTTCCTCATATTGGTCTCAGAGTGTGTTGGCGAACTAGTGGAAAGTGCTTGACCATCAGTGTTTGCGCCTGGGCATCGTTTGCCAAGTGTATACACATGTGCTGCGAAACGATGCCACCAAACTTTATATCTCGGCAATCCAGGCTATGAAAAAAATACTTATTCTGCCTCAAAACAAGTGTTCGGCACTTCCGCCCCTTAACTTGTTATGTATTTGCCGGCCTATATGCTCTGATGTCACACTATGCCAAGCATATACACACGAGAATCATGCGCGCAAGCTATCCTTATGCTCATACTATACGCGCTTCCCCGCACTTCCCTTTTCATGCCCCTCGTGCAAATCATGCAATGCATCGCTTCCCCGCCGTCCCGGCCCCAACAGCCACACTTCGCTTCTGCACCCCGCCGCGTCATGGTGCCCAGAGCGTAACTGTGACTGCAGAGAAACGACTCAGGGGAAATTCGACCATACGAGAACTCTATTCGGCACAAGTACACTACGATCTCGCTCCGCGAGACCATGAACCATGATCGACCAACACATTCACCTTCTTACCCCTTCGTCTAGCAAAATCATAATCATCACAGCACAAGCGTCGAAATAAAACCTGTGTCAGAAAGAGGACTATTAAATATCATTGATTGGAAACGGGCACCGTGGTATCTCGCAAGCAAGCTAACAAACAATTAAGCAAAAAGATAAAAAAAAGAGAGAGAGAAAGAGAGTAACACAAGTGCCTCAGGTATCTTTACGACATGAAAAAAAAGAGAGAATATAAACTACGCACACCAGCATGCAGCAGTCTGCATCTCTTTCCTCTTTCCTCTACATTGAGAAACTCAAATTGCTCCAAAAACATTACGCTTCGTACTCGCTTTTGTCCGTAAGCCTTCCATACCTTTCTTATGTAATGCATACATGCACATCTTGTCACGCCCTAGTTTGCTATCATGAAGAGAAAAAAAAGCATACTCCTCATCTCCCTACTCCAAGATCTCAAAGATCCGCACTCTTGGGGTTGACAAGGTAGATGTCAGGCACCTTGGGTACTTGAGGGCTCTTCTGCAGGGCCAGTTTGATCGCTTCTCTCGTCTTGGCGCTGTCTTTGTTGTCGCCACCCCCTCCAGTAAGTCTCCGCATGCCGCTTCTGAACCGGCTCCTCGCATCCTGTGCTATGGGTTTGACCATATTGTCAAGATGAAACGTATTGGCCTTATCGGTACTATTGGATCGGCCGGTGGTATATTCGTCATCGGAAAAGGTCTCATTCTGTTCGTCCAAGGCAGTGGATGAAAGCGAGGGCGAAATACGCTGGGGTTGGTTTGGTGCGGATGGCGAAGTTACTGAACGCGCATGGAGACCGCCTGGACGTGAAGGATTGCTTGCTGGAGGAAAAGCGGAATTGGCAGGGCCGGCAAAGGAGCTGAAAGCACCTGGTGTCATGACGCCAGGGTCCCGAGCTGGCGAGAGTTTTGCGTCAGAAATGAATCCAGATTGGAATGATGTCACCGAAGCGTTACGTGTCAGGGACTTGTGCAGGATGGGCGCCGTCTGCTGGTCGTATAGATTTTCGCGCATGTCGTGAGCGTATGATCCATTTGCAGAACGTCCCAAAGATGAAAAGTTGGGCAAATCAGTTAGCGTCTCAGCATCATCATCGTCTTCGAAAAAGTCGTCGAGGCTGTCTAGTTTCATGACCAGCTCCCCGATGTGGCTATCACCACGGGTGTCTTCGGATGTCATGGTCGCAGTTCGGTGGTAATCAGACAAGGGGCTGAAAGGAAATTCCTCCTGGCGGAACTCCACCTTGGGCGTCTCCGTATGAGGCGTATGCAGTTCGCCAAAGTTGCCGCAAGTATAGAAAACAGCATGGACATTTGCTCTCGTCAACTGTGAATGCAGAGCAGGCATTGGAATCGACCACCCACTCTCTTCAGGAATACCATAAAGAGATTGCGTCTTTTCAAACTGTTTCTTGTACCCTCTGGTCGAATGCGAACCTGCCATACTCATACGTATATGCTGTTTGTCAAATGGTGCGAGCGTGCTAGTCATGTTGAGATTGATAACGAAGTCGAGGACCTTCAATGCCTGGGGGCAGTATGCGCTTTGCAAGAGCCGAAGGAGTGGTGAAAAGAGATCAGAACCCTTCAATGTCATATCCGGTTTGCGCATGTCAATTTCCGGAAGCAAGAGGCACAGAGCCTCCATTGTGTTGATCTTCATCCAGTCAATCTTGTTCATCAACAAACCAAGAAGGAAGACCAAGCTGCCGAACTCATGGTCAGGAAAGAATGATGAACGTATTGCCAATATGGTCTGCGCAAGAAAGTCCCTTTCATGACGATACCTTCCCATTGCAAAAGCAGTCAGGGCCTCCGAAAGCAATGTATGCTGATAGTGCTGCTCAGCGACTTGGGCAAGCACTTCAGCAGTAGCTCTTGTGTTACTGCTGTGTACGGAGGAATCAAACGAACGTAAAAACCTTGGCAAGTTTCCGAGGACGGTGTACATCAGTCGGCTGTCGTCGCCCACAATACGGCTGGAAGGCAAGACTACCAGTCGCTCCAGGATCCGTAAAGAGCGATCCAGACATAGACTTGATCGGATACCCTTGTACGTGAGCTGGGACAAGCCCTCAAACTTCCCTTCCCACTTTTCTGGGCAACTTTGTTCTAATGTCCGGATAACATCCTCGTTGCCTAGATCAAGCTTGTCAAGGAACCTGTCCAGCATGAGTAAGCTCTCCATGAACTCGCCCTCATGTATCGTGTCCAAGCAGGCACATGTCGTCCAAAAGAGCTGTGGATATTGAATAAGATCTTCTGGTGTCAGTGCCTCAATAATGGTTCTCAGTGTTGTGAGTATTTCCATCGAAAAGGTCTGAATGTCGCTTTCCTCGTCTGATATCGTGTTCGAAAGTCTTGCCAGCATGTCGGAAAGCATCTGCTGATCGAGCGAACTCAGAATACAACGGAAAAGCTGAAATGATCGACATGCAATGTGTCGAACAGGGCAGGAAGTTGCCCAGTTCAATGCTACTCTTCCCCATGCTTCTCTTAACCCAGGGTAGGCAAAGGAGAAGAACCTCATCACCTCCCCGGAAACGTACTCCATTGGCTCAGGTACTTTTGTGGTTGAGTCGACCGCAGCTTTGCCGTTCTCATCATCGTAGCTCCACACAACCTTGCTGTCGCGTTGTCGAATGCCTTCAACAAAGTCTTCGATAGACCTCTTGTCAATGCCCGGTGTATCGTCCTCAATCTTCGAAATGACAAGTTCGTGAATCAAATGCACGAGCATTTCGCGAGCCTGGTCTTGTACAACAGGTGTATAGTGATCCCATAGGACCAGGACCACCTGTAGAAGCAGAGGAATGTGTTCTTTTGCAACTTCGACAGGAGAGACCATTAGATCTACTAACAAGATTAGACAAACCTGGCCCAGAGCGAAGCCCGACTGTTGAGGTTAGTATTGTCATAATAAAAGGATTGGTGTGGATACGGACCTGTTTGTTGCTGCTAGGCAAAACCTTTGTGAGATCGGCCAGGTACGGAAGATTCAGAGCATCAGGCGGTGGTGGCGAAGGTTCGCGTTTTTCGCTCACCATAGATCTAGGGTTGATCTGTAACAGCAGAAACTCGACTACTTTCAGACCAGCGGGTGTAGTAGACAAGTGGACGACAATCTGCTTAGAGTAATCGACATAGTTCTGCTCTCTTCTGTCCAAGCAGAGGTTGATGACAAAGTTCAGGATCAACTGAACGTTACCGCCATAAGGTCCAGTTGCCAGCGCTTGCCAGAGGGCTTGGATTTCATTGTGTAGGACATTACCGGAAGTGAAAGTGATCTCAAAAAGGTTGACCAGAAGCATGTAGGAGTTTGCCGTTGGTCCTCCGTCCGGATTGACTTGTAGTTCAACTGATTGTACCCAGGGAAGCATAGCGGCGACCATGTTGCGTTTGTGATCAGGTTGAAGATCTTTGAAATAGTATGAGAACTGCGAGAAGACCAGGAACGCGAGCTCGGCATGTTGCTTGGCCAGCCTACGTGACGTTTCAAACTGCGCAAGTTTGTATACAGCGACTGTCTTGTCCGAAATGCTGATGTCGAGGTCTTGTAGCTTGGAATTCTTTCCCTCACGTGCTTCGAGTGTTCGCAGTAATCGAGCAGACTTCATACGTATCTCGCTGTTCTCATGGCCCAGTGTATATAGGCCTGCACTCAGCACCTTCCAGAACGGCAAGGTGTAGTCTTCGTGTTGTGTAAGAACTTGGGTAACCACTGAGAAATAGCTGTAGAGGGCCTTCCCAGAGGGAGCGAGGTAGCACATCTCGATTGCCTTGTCCAGCAGAAATGGATGCTCACGATTGTGAAGAATGAGGTTGGAAAGCGCCCGGCGACCAATAGCGTGCGTCCGGTCACTAGGTGTCTCGAAGATACTTTGTATCCAGGAAAGAATGCGCATGACATCGAACTGCAGCAAAACCTTGCTATCAGTGGTAATACTGACAGGCCCACCACATAATGCGGCCATGGCACTCAAAGCAGCGGTCCGAAGGTCTCGTTTCTCAATTTCAAGCGCTGCTGTCGCACTGCCCTTGTTGGCTGTGTCTAGTTCCCGGTCGAGAATAGTACGGCGCATCTGTTCCTCACGCTGTCGGACTTGATGTTGGTTCGCAGAGTATCCGCACCAGTCTTCCATCAATGTAAAGGCAGCTTTTCGAGCCTGGAATGGCATCCAGTGCAGAGGGTCTGCTGTTTTATTGATACCCACAAAAAGAACTTCCACCAGGCCACAGTAATGCGTGCGCAGCTTCTGATACCGTGCTTCAAGCTGAACTTCTGCGTCGCTGAGAAAGATCCTAAGGTCCTTTGTGTAGTTCATCAGGTTGTTGATGATCCACTCATCATTGTAAGCCTCGGGTGACTTTAGAAAATGTTGCGCTGTCAGCTTGTATACATGCGTAATTTCAGTTCGAAGATGGTCGGTTCGGTAGTTCATCGGCCGCGGGTTGCTGATGGTCCTGTTGTGGTTGCCCAGACGCATCTTAGCCTCCTCTGAGCAAGCAGCTACGATCCCTTGAAGGGACTCTAGTAGCGTGCGGTAGAGGTTGAGATTGACAGACCCAAGGCCGATGACAGCAGCATCTCGTATGGCGCCATTTTCCACAGAAAGGAATGGCAAGACCTTGGAAAACAATTCCGTAGCAGTGTGCAGCTTGGTCGTGCTCGTCTGTGAAGACTTGGAGCTCTTCCGTGAATGATGTCCCTGTGTGGCTGAGGTGGCTGTTGGACCCAAGCTGGTCAATGTTGTAAATGCAAAGATGAGGTAGAGTTTCCATTGCTCGACTACAATCTCCGGCGCTGTGGAGGCAAGGCGACCACTGGGTTTATTGCTAGTCGGTTCGTGTGGCGAGTACGGGGTTGAACGCTGGCCTTCAGCCAGGGATGATAGAGTCCGATACATCTGAGATAGTCTTGCGCAAACAATGTCTCGAGTGAGCGTGACAGCAAAAGGACAAATTTCAAAACTGATTCGCACCAGGTTCGGAAAGATCTTGAACCACAAAGTGGAGTCGTAGGGTATATCACTACTACAGAGCTCGACGAGTGTGCTCTGTACGTTGCTCTTGCGCATGCCTCGTTGTAGGCGACTTCGCTCGGCTAGAGACAACGTATCGTCACTGATATCAAGGACTCTCTGTGGGCTGCCTTCCATGACGCGAATAATTCTGGTGTTTGAGCCTCCCAGAGCTGTATCGAACTCGGTGATGAGGCGGAGTACGGTAACGGCATAAGAACGAACACGGCGGGAAGGTGAACACAAGAAGAAAATACCATGAGACTCGACCTCTTCCACATGAGCCCATACCGATGAGAGGTCAAGCTGAGCAGCGCGATTGCCAGAGCCATCATCTGGGGTGTCCAGTGCTGCTTTGCGCGTCTTTCGCTTGATTTCTTCGATCCATATCTGGAGCAGTTCGACATAGAGCTTTAATGTGTTCTCAATGTGCCCAGGACCGAGCATACCACCGTCAGACATTGTCGCATACCGGTCGTCGAAGTTAAAGATGAATCGTGCAAACCCAATTGTAACTTGCTGAGCATGAGATTGTCGTGCGATGGACTTTAGGGATTGGGCCGAAGATACTGCGATACTTCCTTGAACATGCGCCGTCCCCGTGCATAAGAGATTGACGAGAGAGTTGAATGGGATATGCGGGGACAAGCAACGAGGTAAAGCCTGGACAGCGACGTGTAGTAGATCATAAAACCCTTGCCGAGGATCTGTAGTAGTTAGGTTTTCTTCGCGACGACCAAAGCTAAAAGCATCCGCCATGGGCGTTTTTGGTGTCTGCACAGAGAACTTCTCGTCCAGAACGGCTTGTCCACCAAATGCATTGTCGCAAATAATGGTGATCTCGCCCAAAATTTTACAGAATCGGACATAGTGCTCTTTGGCCACCTCGGTAAAACCGCTAAAGTCAACGGGACGCGAAAGACGCTCTTCCTTGAGCAGGCTAGACTTTATGGGGAGCGGTTGTGGAGGCCGCGGGCTACTGGGAAGCGCAGGCAGCTCGTTTGACAATGCATTGGGATCGTAATCAAACGTCAGTGGAAAAGGCGGCTGCTCAGTGTTCTCCAGATCTGCCATGATGGCAAGGAATGAGCGAATTCCAATGACCATACGCTCGGGCTCGAGATTCTCGACGCGCAGCTCTCGATTTGATATGAACATGTCCGAGTTAAGAAGTGGAAATACAATTGTTTTGAAGCAAAGGTCCTGATACATGTAGCCAATGATGCGTGTGAGCTGTATCAGAGGTTCCGCTATCACAGGTTCGGTGGAAAGATAAGATCTTCTTCCAGGCTGGAACACCATCCGTATGATCTCGTCTAGTCGACGCACGGCAACATTGGGTGCCTCGGTGCCTCGTCGATATATGTAAGTCCACACTAGTCGGCAAATGCCACGAAGGGCAATCGGTCTAGTTGTGCGCTCCTTGAGCCGGGGCTGAGTCGACAGGGCTAGTGCGAGCCATTGGGAAAGAAATATGTCGGTAGGAGATGCACACAGGATGGCAGCCATGAGTGGAAACGCCTCATGCCAATGCTTGGGTTTGCCGAGTAATATGGCAGCGCGCTGCTTCATGAGCTCGATCACGGCCTTCCATTTGGGTGTATTGAGCTCTACGGTCGCTTTTGAAGCAATGCGGAGTAGTAGTTCCCTCAACACTTGGCAGTAAGCATATTTGACCGGCTGTCCATGGGCGCTGGTAAAGAGCTTTGCCATTGAAAGCATGAAGTCGCACGTCCGGTCCCAGACGTCTTCGGGGTAAGACTCGACTTTCATGTGCCTTAGCGCGCGGATCAACAAAGCGCCCTTGGCCTCATGATCCCTGTTGTACTGGTTCTTTGCAGCCAGATGACTGTCCACCATTTTCAAGTCGGCGATGAATTTCTCTTGCACCTGCTCGAAGATGAGTCCGCTCAGTACACCAAGCAACTGACTATAAATAGTCCAATTCGCGAGGTTGAGGGACGAAATGTCCACCAAGTCCGGGTCTACAGTGCTGAGTTGGCCGTAGAATAGACCTAGGAGGCGATCTGCCATTTCGAATGTGAGATTCTGAAGATCGGTCTGGGTCATGATCTCAATCAAGACACGGCAGAGGATATAGGTCGAGACAGTAGAGCGCTGCTCAGCCTGCGTCACGGTATGCTGTAGTGCAAGAATGTGCTCAGCGGGCGAGGCTACTGAGGCCGTGGGCTGGGTATCTGGTTGTTGCGTCGACTCAGTGTTCCGCCGAGATAGGGCGGGGTGGGAATGGGGTACTGGACTGGCTTGTCGTGCCTTGGATACATCAGTAAGGTCCTCGTCTCTCAAAAGGCAGTTCGGGGGCCTACATTGAGTAGCTGGGTGCGCTGCTTAGCCGCCTCCTCACTCTTTGCCTTGCGCCATAGCATTATAGTGTCGATTAGGGGCTTAGGCTTCTGGCGAGCAATATGACCCAGGGCGGCTATAAGCTGGTCAAAGGTTGGGTCTACCCCAGGACCACAAACGCCTTCAACCTTTGCCTCGGGTTGGCCTCTTTCTGTCGTGCATTGGTTGATCTTGTGCTCAGCCTGGCTGATGAAGGAATTGAAGAGGTGGTGTAGGGCATACTCGCCCACTGTCTTGAGCTCATGGGGGTGCTGGGGGTGGCGGGATTGGGAGCGGTGGTGGTTGTGACCTTTGCGCGAGGATCTCGAACTGGGAGCCCGCTCAGGCTTGCGCAGAGGAGCATAGCCATCGGCATGGACTGGCTGGAGGGGAGGGCTGGCAAAGGGAATCCCGGAGGCGGAGCCAGGCTGCATGCCATTTGCAGCAAAGGCATCGGCTATGGATTCTTGCGACATGATGGCTCCATCGATGGTGGCACCGGCGGCAGCGGCGATGATCTGAGGGCTCAGGGGACTCGTGGCGGGCGAGTTGACAAAGCTGGTGTTCCGCGAGTGCTGGATGCCGTGCACGATGGAGGTATTGCGATTGTGGGCGTAAGAGCCCGAGGGCTTGCGTTCGAGCGTGGCCAGGGTGCGGTCGGGGCTCGAACTGCTACTTGCGCCTTTTACGGCGGGCGTCTGTGAGCGGGAGGTGATTGTTCGTGACGAGGCTGTCAGTGCCCTTCCACGCGTTTGGCTGGGCTCGCGTGAGGCCGACGAGGGGTGGTGGTCTATATGGTGCGACACATTCCCAGCCAGTGGCCGGGCTTGCAAGAGAGGGAACGCTGCTGATTGACAGGCACAGAAGGGGTCAGCACAAGGCAGTTGCAACAAAGCAGCAGAGTCGTCTCGACGACCATCTACGGCCGAGCATGGCACAGCAGAGGGCCGGCATAGTAGTCCAGAGGCGAGCCGTGTGGGGAGGGTGTTTCACAGTACCGTGTCCCGGGTTGGGGACGACTAGAGAGTCACAGGGGGTGGGCGGGGGGAGAAAGTTACTTACACATGCCGCCGACCTGCCGTGCAGCATCTTCCACGTCTGACAGAGGATCTTGCAGCCCGTTGCCAGAGGCTCACGACAACAAAGGCAAGGCGGGTGAGGGGGGCGCGCTGGCTGTCATTGATATCTTTTGGGGTTGAGGGAGTGGGTAGACCCTTGCCCTGTGCCTGACGGCTACTAGCCCATTTGGCGGCAACGATCATCAATGGCGCACCGGCAGCGTCGCGGCTCTGGAGATCCATCCGGATTTAATGTGCAATCCCACGTGGAGGATCAGTTTGGCCATGCAAGTCTGGGACGCGGCCTCGAGAGGACAAGGGCCGGCACCGCGGCGATGAAGTGCACGTGAGAAGCATCCTGCTTGGGTTGCAGGCCGTCATCGACTGACTGGGCTGGGACAGCGGAGCAGAGCAGAGCAGGAGAGGAGCGTCACGTGAACGAGAACCTCGGGCTGGCTGGCTGACAGCCCCCTACCATGTTGCAGCAGTAGCAGTAGTAGTAGACCAAGGTCTTCGACGGGCACTCCCGAACATGAATGGAAAGAGGTATACGTATGTGCGTACATATGTATGTCAGGACTGACTACTATGAGTATCACAGGAAATGAAACCCATACGCACTTGGATCCGTCCATTCTCCGAAGCACTAGCCCCCGTATGGCCTATTACCGTGCACGTACAGGGGAATCGGCGTCTCGCTACCCTCCGTAATTAATAGCGGGTACGTGTGTGTATGTAAACGGACGAAATCGATCGAGGGCAGACAAGCCTGCGACAAGAATGCAGCATAGGCCACAAGGTGCGCGAGACGGTAGTTTTCCAAACTCGGACAGTCGGACAGTCGGACTTAGTAGTAGTCGTAATAATAGCAGCAGTAGTAGCAGCACACTGGCATGTGAAATGGGCAAACACCGTTCCTTTGCTGCAGGCAGCAGTGATGACACCAGCCCCGATTGGGTGCTTAGTCAAGTGGTGTACATTGGTATATCTACGCCTACAGATGTCGGTATGTATGCTGCATGCTATCGAGAGCGGAAATCCATCGACTTGTCGTATTGCATATTGCCCAGCCGGTCTACCCGAGTTGCCGAGAAGCAGAATCGTCGGAGATGGTTGACTTGAACAAAAAAAGCAGTCTTGCTGTCCAATGACTTGGCCGACGCCGGGGGACTAGGGAGCTCGCCACTAAGACTATAACAGCCAAGCAGCTAATCAGGTCAGATGCTTGTTTGCAGTAGGCAGGCATAGACGTGCTAGTAAGTAGTATGTGTGTACGTAAGCAGACAAGTGTCCAATCCATAGTACATGTGTACGGGCCAGGCAAGTTTGGCGGCAAGTACTTACTGAGTACTAAGTTCTCGTATAGGTATGTATGGACGTAGTAAATGCCGCGTAAGGCGGGCCAGGAACCGCCCTGTTCTGGCTCAGGAGCATTTTTGACTAGCACTTTCGTCCGCCGACTCTCGGACATGTGGACAGTGACCGATTGTCTGGCCTGAGGGTTGGTCGGCATTGCTTGACCGGCGGCCTCTTCACTAATGCGGCCAGCAGGCAGGCCTTCGCATTCGGGAAACCCAGGGCTCCATTGCCGGCGGTGGCAGATGGCTGCCACTCTGGGACGGGACGAATCGGCTCCGGCTCTTGTCTGTGACGGCACTATCTGGCCCTAACGATCGCCTCGTCAGCAGGACGCTGCACAGCACAAAACGCGCGCAGACCCCAAACCAGAGGGAAAAAAAAGGCATACATCCCACGCCCCTCCGTGTGCTGGTGTAAGTGACACACATTGCTTGGGGAACACCAGGTTGCACACTACGTTCAAGTCTCGGGCCCCGTCTGCCGCTGCCCATGCTCCAGGGCCGCTGCAACGTTGCTTGTACATAAATACTACTGCTCTCTCGCTTGCCCGCCTTCGGTTGCCGAGTGGTAGATAACAGTGTCAGCGCTGCCCCTCCGTCTTCGTTTCTCTCGTGCCTCCTGCTAACGCCTCTCCCAGCACCATGGCCCAACTCGATACCCTCGACATTGCGGTGCTGGCCATCCTGCTGGTCGGCACCATTGCCTACTTCACAAAAGGCACCTACTGGGCCGTCTCCGCCAACCCATACGGCAGCTCCCTGGCCACGGCCAATGGCGCAGCCAAAGCGGCCAAGTCCCGCAACTTCATTGAGAAGATGGAGGAAACGGACAAGAACTGCATCGTCTTCTACGGCAGCCAAACGGGCACCGCAGAGGACTATGCCTCGCGTATCGCCAAAGAGGGCCAGTCACGATTCGGTCTCAAGACCATGGTTGCCGATCTCGAGGAATACGAATATGAGAATCTCGATACTTTCCCCGAAGACAAGCTTGCCGTCTTCGTCCTGGCCACCTACGGCGAGGGCGAGCCCACCGACAACGCCGTCGAGTTTTACGAGTTTATCAGTTCCGAGGACGTCACCTTCTCCGAGGGCGGCGGCATCAACGACAAGCCTCTTAGCAAACTCAAATACGTCACATTCGGTCTCGGCAACAACACATACGAACACTACAATGTCATGGTCCGCAGAGTCGACGGGTTCTTGACAAAGCTTGGCGCTACCCGCCTGGGCTCCGCTGGCGAGGGTGACGATGGTGCTGGTACAATGGAAGAGGATTTCCTCGCATGGAAGGAGCCCATGTGGGCTGCTGTTGCTGAAAACCTCGGCTTGGAAGAGCGTGAAGCCTTGTACGAGCCCGTCTTCGAGGTTAACGAGAGGCCAGATCTGTCCCCTGAAGATGACACCGTCTTCCTCGGCGAGCCCAACAAGAACCACCTCGAGGGAAACCAAAAGGGCCCCTTCAACGCCAACAACCCCTACATCGCCCCTATTGTCGAATCCTACGAGCTCTTCTCCGACCCTAACCGAAACTGTCTGCACATGGAAATCAGCATCGCTGGCTCCAACCTGTCATACACTACTGGTGATCACATCGCTATCTGGCCTACCAACGCTGGCAAAGAAGTCGATCGCTTGTTCAAGATTCTCGGCAAGGAAGACAAGCGTCATACCGTTATCGCTGTTAAAGGTCTCGACCCCACTGCAAAGGTTCCCTTCCCTTCGCCGACCACTTACGATGCCGCCATCCGCTACCACATTGAAATCAACACTGCTGTCTCTCGTCAACTCGTCTCGGTCATCGCTCAGTTTGCTCCCAACGACGACATCAAGGCTGAAATTACAAAGCTTGGTAGCGACAAGGATTACTTCAAAGAGCAAGTCACCGATCGCAACCTCAACCTAGGACAGCTCCTCGAGATTACCGGAAAAGGCGCCATTTGGGAGAAGATTCCCTTTTCTTTCCTCTTCGAGACCATGGTCAAGATCCAGCCCCGCTACTACTCAATCTCCTCATCCTCGTTGGTTCAGAAAGACAAGATCTCCATCACTGCCGTCGTCGAGTCTATCGAGAAGCCAGGCGCGCCATACGCTCTCAAGGGTGTTACTACCAACTACCTGCTAGCCCTCAAACAGAAGCAGCACGGAGACCCCAACCCAGATCCCCACGGCCTCAACTATGCTATTACCGGTCCCCGCAACAAGTACGATGGTATTCACGTCCCCGTACATGTCCGCCACTCCAACTTCAAGCTTCCTTCGGATCCCTCAAAGCCCATCATCATGGTAGGCCCTGGTACCGGTGTTGCACCTTTCCGTGGATTTATCCAAGAGCGAGCTGCGCAAGCCAAGGCTGGCCAGAACGTTGGCAAGACTGTTTTGTTCTTCGGATGCAGGAAACAGGCAGAAGACTTCATGTATGCCGATGAGTGGAAAGTAAGTTCATATTACCCTTTATTGACTGCTTTTGCTGTTGCTAACATGGTGTGCAGCAATATCAGCAAGATCTTGGCGACAAATTCGAAATGCACACAGCGTTCTCTCGAGATGGCCCCCAGAAGGTCTACGTGCAGCACAAGATTGAAGAGAATGGCGAAGCCATCAACCAGCTGCTCGAGCAAAAGGCTTACTTTTACGTCTGCGGTGATGCCGCACACATGGCCCGTGAAGTCAACACCCTACTCGGCAAGATCATCTCCAAGTACCGAAACGTGTCCGAGACCAAGGGTGAGGAGATTGTAAAGGCCATGAGGGCATCGAATCAATACCAGGAAGATGTCTGGTCATGAGAGGCAAGACTAGAAATAAAAGGGCGTCTGGGGGGGATACAGCTTCTAGAACATGCATTTTCACGGTTAGATCTGGAGTGGACGACGGCGTTTGATCTAACAACAACATTTGGTCTTGGGCCGTTTTGGGTTTGGATTTGTCGCGCAATGGGTTCATTTAATGCTGCTGGAACGCGTACTTTGGCATAGCCTGCGATGCGAAGAGGTCGTTTAATAGATAACGACGCCTGTACTCTTTGCATGCTATCTCGCTCTGGGTAGGGTTGATGTAGGTGCTGCATCAGAATAAGAATATTGATCTCTGCACAGTCTCATGTAGTGGCGTCCTGCTGTGAAATGGACAAGTTCCGCTAGGCGTGACTCCTGGTACTGATTGGTTGTGGTCATGCAGTGACTTGTGTTGGGGTTGCTTCCTCTTGACCTTATCTCTTCCACCAACTTCCATTGCTATGCATACATACAGGCCAAGCCGGGACTAGCTGTTCACTCTGACCCTCGTGGTTCTCAGCAACGACTGCGCCGCGATAATCACCTATGCACCGCTCTGGACACAGAGCCTAGAGGCGGCCCCCAACGTTTTACTTTGCGTGCCAGGGCTGTCGCGTGGCAGGCCCCAATTGCTCAAAGTTGCAGGCATATATGGCTATATAGGCCACGAGTCTCAGGTCTGCGACAGGACATTACACAACAGTCCCGGTTAAGTGTCGTTTTCTGTATCTACCTGACCACGCATTGCATCCACAGTGACTTCGTTGACTGTAGGTCGACGTGAGCCAGTCACTCCCTGCCACCACCGGAGCATCTGCGGGGCGACTACTCAACATCATGCTGAACGCAGTGAGCCGAGGCTCCATGGAGTCTCTTCTACACGTCAGGGCTTGGTCATCTCTGCTTGTTGTACGGCGCCGTAGATGCGACCGACAAGGGCTTGGTCAGCCTCGCTGTCGTTTTTTTACGATTACGGTAGCGAGGAGATCCAGAATCCAGGTCTGAGGTTAGACTGAGTAACGTTGTTGAAGTCGTGACGGACCAAAGCTGAAGCAGCTCTCTACAAACCGGAACAAGCCATTACATGGACGCATGTGTGCCATGGACACGCGGCATCCAGCGGCCACACGACATGTAAAATTCTCTTGAACAGTCCTTACAGGCAGGCATGGCGTGGCCACTGACGAATGACGGTACCTTGAAGCGCCACTCTTACAGGGTTCCCTGGACTCTCTGATCCCTTTGCTACTTACCAGGCAAAAGTCGGTCGATTCTTATTCTGCGATATCGGCATGTGGCCACTACGCGAGCATGGATGTTTTAACAGCCGGGCAACGATTCGGATAGTTGCGCAGCAGGCTATGCGACACGGTAATCGTTTCGATAGCGCCCATGCACCACGCGAGGAAGCGGACGATGCTCCGTTTGTCAAGCTCGTATTACTTGAGTAGAAAAGATGGCTTCAAGTATCCACTTCCCGAGGACTGGAGAGGGGCACGTATACAATCCTGGTCAGTATGATCTCTTGCTCTGGCTGCACCTCAAGTCTTTCATGTGCTGGTCAAACTTGGATAGCCTCTCTCGTCACTAACTCCCGGGACATGCGTTGCACATATAATGTGGGCTTGATGGTTTTGTTTCTCGAGAAAATGACGTTGTGTGCACTGCTCGAAGGGGCTGGGTAGTCCCAAGCCTGTGGATCCGCCCTTGCATTTGCATTACCGTCACCGATAGCAGAAAACCGCCGAGTACCGAATATATTTGAAGGAAGGGAGCTGGTGACTCTCAATCCGGCGTCCCATAGGCTCTCATCACTCGAAGGCACTTCCTCAACGGTATCGTGCGGGTCTCCACGCATCCGCTTTGAGCTCTTGATCCACATCTTCACAGACGGCGCTGGCTGCACGGCACCGGCTCATCGCGCGGGTTACAAGCGTGCTGCACATGCACCGGCTGGGATGCTGTCACGGGTGGAAAACAAGCTGGCAAGATGATATGAAAGGAGGAGTGTCCTGTTTGTGTAGCATAACCAACACGATGCTTGCTAATAAGTCCTCAAACAGGAGCTACACACGTCTAAGAACATGGGAAACAGGTCTTTGCGCGAGTCCGAGGGCTGGATGGAGTGTACAAGTCACAAAACGACAAGTCAAATCCGCACCAGAAAGGGCAGTACGACGGATCTCAAGTGACGGAAAAGAGATATGTTAGTAGCGTTTAGATGTCCAGTGGCGATCAACGAAGCCTTGCGGTTGTGATTCTGTTGCAGCGCTTCTCAGCCCTGCTGCAAGGCCGGTGTGGCTGCATGTGCCGTTATTTCTGGTAGAAACTTGGCTGCTGCGGGGAGGGAGACGCCATGTCGTCTTCCTGCTACACACGGGGAGGTGACGGCTGCGTCCGTGGGATGCACGCAAGATACACAACGGCTGATACCACATCCTTTTACGGCTTTCGTGCTTCTCTCACGAGGCCAAATGCATCGTCATGCACAGATCCACGACGTAACGCCCTCATGTGATAAATTAGGCCAACATTCCGCCGGAGTGAAGAAGATGGAACAAAAGCCCGCACATTTCATGACTGCCAGATTCTGACATCAATACTTGCAATAGCTCTTTCAACAGTATTCTCTAAGGCATCTGCCGGTGCGACATCTAAACGGAATCCGCCGCCACCGGAACGCAGGTGCTTTCATCGTTGTTGTGTACGTGGATATCTTGTCGATACGATTGATTTTCCGGATTTGCATCGCTAGGAAGGTGAGTCCCTTTGCTCTCTACCTCCGTCTTGCTGGGCGGCTTCCCTGTCGAGGGCGAGGCTTCCACTTGTGTCTGCACCGCCATGTTCACCAAGACAACACCGCCGTGGCTCTTTCCCTTCTGCAACGCCTGGGCGCCGCCCTCTTGTACCACGTCTGGCTTCGTCCTCCCTTTTCTCTTCGTCTCTCCTCCACTCTTCTTCGTCTCCTTCTCACCAGTACGCATCAGTGGCCACATTCTTTGTAGCTTTTCGCCGGTCAGTCATCCATCTTAACACACCTCGATGCCTTGTTATCATCTATCGTGCCGATGCTGACGGTCCAACAGCTTTGGAGTCACTACCAGTCCCCCGCACATTGCAAAAGCTTGACATTTACGACCTGGTAAGCCCCTTTCACCATGCCAGGTGGCTCTTCACTTTCACCGTCTCGAGTCTACTAGCTCCCCAGCACTTCTCGAGTCACTATACGACGTCTTCCCCTTTCATTTTCATTCGTCACCATACGGTTCCACTACGTCACACCCCGCTCACTGGGAAAAGAGGCTAACCTTCTACTCAGAGCAACCTTCTTCTCTGCATCTCAGTCTTCCTGTTCGCACGCGTTGTTGAGACTCTACCTCGTCTTCCCCCGAGGTCCGCATCCTCAGTCTGCCCAGAACTACTCGCAGCTCAAGGACGCGACAACACTCTTTCCACAAACTGTCTTTTCTGTCTCCAGTCTATCTCCCTTGCAAAGCCACTGCAATGGCTGCCAACGGTCGTCAACAGAGCTACGTGGCTCCTAATGCCGGATACAAGGGTCAGCATATGCTCAACAATCAAGGTCATGGGTCCGCCCAATACCTCCCCCGAGGTCTGCCTATGTCCCCCCATGGTGACAATGGAATGCAAGGTCTGACAAACAACATGACAGCCCTCGGCATGCATGCTTCTTATGGATCATCCGGCACCTCCAAGCCTGCCACCTCTGTACTACCAGGCAGCTCTTCTGACTACGGCAACATCCCAATCTCCAACGGGCAGGGACTCTGGGTCCCAAACCAGCATGTCATTGGATCCATGTATCCCATGATACCTGGCGCTCAGCATCAAGCCGGTATGACGCCTTCTCCTGGCATGTATAGCCATGCCGGTACGTACGTTCAGCAGGCAGCATATCAATATGGCCAAGGCGTCATTGACAATAGCCCTGTCCCACCTGCTTGGGCGACTCGTATGTCATCAGCCGAGATTCCGTCGCTCATGACGCCTCGCCGTGACTCCATCTCTTCCAATGAGAACGACAACCCTGGCACGCCTCACGGCGGTGGAGGCATGTACCGTTACGGCAACAACACTGCTATCATGGATCGTTCTCCAAACGCACTTTACTTGAGCAGTGCTACTCCTTCTCCATCACAGTTGGTCCATCCCTACCAGGTCATGGCTCCGATACAGAAGCAGCAAACCATACCTACATTGCCTCCACATCTGTTGGCGCTGGTGCACCAAGAACCACCTATTCCTCGGGCTATTCCTGCTCCTAGCTCCCCACACAAGCCACTCGACCGTAGCCTGGAGAACAAGACTGGTGAAACGAACGTCTACATCCGTGGGCTGCTTCCTGAGACTACGGATGAGATGCTTCATATGTGGGGCAAGCGCTTTGGTGACATTCAGAGCTCCAAGTCCATCATTGACCTCAAGACCAATCTTTGCAAAGGGTAAGTGACTTATTACTCGTCATACCTCTGTGCTTACTGACTCGTTGATACAGATTCGGCTTCATCAAATATCATAACTTTGAGGATGCTGAGGACTGCATTCGCGGCTTTCACTATCTTGGATATGAAGTCAGCTTCGCTCGTGTATGTTCCAATTGCCCAAGCACTTATCATGACTTGCTGACCTCTTATAGGAATCCTTCTACTCCAAGCTCAAGAAGTTCGCCGATGAGAGCAACACCAATCTTTATGTGTCCAACATCCCCAAGAACATGAATGAGCATGTAAGTGACTGCAGAACTCTTCTTTTCTCGTCTCTAACAAAAACCAGGAACTCGCCTCAATATTCGCACCTCACAAGGTGTGTTCAAGCAGGATACTCCGTGACTCTTCTGGCACTGGCCGTGGCGTCGGCTTTGCTCGGTAAGAAATAACGCCTCTTGTCAGTACTCGAACATCACTAACCGTCACTAGTTTTGAATCTCGCGACATCTGCGACCTGGTCATTAAAGAGTTCAACAACACTCCTGTGTCTAAGCCTGGTGGCGAGGAACATCTCATTCAGATCCGCTTCTCAGATACACACGAGCAGAAGATGCTGAAGCAACAAACTGCTGCAGGCCGTGTATTTCGTGCTGCAGAGTATGAAGTCGGCGTTGCTCAGGCCAGGGCTCTGGGAACGCCTGATCGTTACCTTTCTGCGTCCCCGATTTCACCAGGCCACGCCAACGAATTCGAGATGTTCATGCGCGGCCAGCGGCAGCCATGGTCGCCCCCAGTACCATCTACACTGGGCCCTGCCAGGTCATCCGTATATTACATGCCCCAGGGTGGACCTATCAAGAGTGACGATGGTACTTCGGAGAATGGCGTTGAAGTCAAGACAAACCCCGCAACTCCAGTCAAGGCTGACGACAAGTCGGCTTCACCAAGCCGGTTCTCCAACCGCAACGACTGAACGCACATCTTTCCAGGTCACCTTTCACGTACCTATTCTTCACAACTGCTGTGTCAGCATCGAACTGCGGTATTCTCTTGGAGACTTCTTTGGCAATGGTCGCATACTATGAGCACGAGCTGCCTGGAACCCGTTATCTCAATGCGTCACATCGCAGCACTGTGTCTGAAGCTTTGAGCTTTTGACATTCATCTCTGCAGCCCATTCTCGTCTCTATCTTCACACCGTGGGGCCCTTAATACTTTTGTCCTTGACCTCGGCACCTGGAACATATCCTTCTCGTCCAGATCAGGCTCGCGTTCCCCTCTAATGGCTATGCTTGGGCGGCTTCTTCTTTCACATTTTAGAAGTATTTGTTAGTATCTGGGCAAACCAGTGAACCAAAAAGATGTTAGGATGTTAGTCGGGATATCTCTTTTGTTTCTTCATCGATGGCGACGGCAGGATTCATACGGGTGGCTTCTATGGTCGAATTTGTCGTAGCTTCGATAGTTCTTCGTATGATGCATTTTCTTGGTACTGTTTAATTTGACCATGGTTGCCGTTGAAGGCGTATGCTTGACTTTGGTGCTCTATGACTGCGCACAACCCAGCTCTCGTTGCCGTTGTGGGAGCATAGGCTATCACGGTCAGGCCGTACCCTGCTGTCATTACGTGGGCAAAGATTGATTCTTCGTGAGGGGTTGTCAATGATGGCCTTGACTGCTTGTCAGATGGATTGCCCATGATTTTGGATACATTATACAGGATACAACATACGTATACGTCTTGACGAGATGGTAATCTGTAATTGCCACTTCAGTATGCATATTCAACAGTTGACCTTATTCCTAACGTGCAATTCCTTCAATCACTGTAGTTTCCAAAAAGAAGACAATATAGACACGGTGCAAAAGGATATGATGCAAGGCAGAAGGGCAACAAACCCCTGCGTAAATCTATTAGGATGTACAAAAGTGCCGATTGTGCACAAATGCTGCCCATGTTCTACAAAACGATAAAAAGGGAAACGCAGAAGCGGGCCAATAATCATGTCACGTTTCTTTTTCGTTCCTTTCCTTTGATCTTTTCCTTTTTTGGCTTTGATCGTGTCGCTCAGTCTTCCCATTCTGGGTTCTATAATTGTTTACGTTAGCGTTTTTGCATCATTGAGAAATTTAAAAGGAGTTAGCTTACCTTGCGCAGAATGACCACACCTTCTAGTACATTTGTTAGGCTGAGGTACTTCTCGTCCTCCAGTTCCGCCCTCTCGCCGTGTGCTAGGAGCACCGGTGTGCTCTGTGTTTGCCATCCAGTGATGGTCTTTGGGCGACCGGCCTGACCCACAATGTCTACTGCTTGACCAACGCGCACGTTGACTGTGAGTGGCTTGAGTTCCTCATCGAGAGTAATGAGGAAGCGCGGTGACATGGCGGTAGCCAAGTAGTAGAGGAGGTAGTGTGAGTCGCCGGCAACGAAGGACTTGGCATCAATGAGAGACACAAGGACGGTAAGGAGACCTGAAGCTGCGACGCGAGACAGGACCTGGCGGTCAGTGTGGAATGGGTTGAGCGAGAGCGTGCCCTTGCCAGCATGCAAGAGACCTTGCGCTATGCGGACCATGAACAACGCGTTGGGGTCGCGGTGGTAGTAGCTGGCTAATTGTCGTAGAAGTTGTGCCAAACGAGCGTTGTTGGTACCGGCACCGCAGAGACCCATGGCAAAGATAGCGTTAATGGCGACATCGTTGTCGTTGTCGTGAGAGTATCTTGAAAGGGTGTCGTAGACCTTCATCTGTGGATTGCTAGGGCTGATGAGACCCAGAGCAAGAGGCACAGCCTTACGGATGTTAGCCTCGCCATAATGCATCAGGTGACCGAGGGTGCGCAGAATCATCTCTTGGCCGACATCCTCGCCCATGGCGACTAGTGAAAGACCAATGACCGCGTATGATTGAAGGAGCTCGTCGCCCTTCTTCTCCTCGCTCTCGTCCTCAATGTGCTCATTGCAGATATGTAGCAGTTGCTGGATCTTCAGCACAGCACCAGTACCCGCCCACGCACACACCTCAGTGAGTACAGAGGCAGACTTGGCCATGGGGTGGTCGAGCGCCTTCAATGTTTCCAGAATGACGTCAACCTCTTCTTGTTGGCCAAAGAAGAGTAGAGCAAGACCAAGGGCCATGAAACGAGTCCACTTGTCCTTGAGTTGCTTGGTTCGGTCCTCGTCCAAAAGAGTGTTCATCAGGGCGTCTGTGACGTCTCCATTGGCGGAGCCGACAAAAATCATTCCAAGAGACAATGCTGCCATGGCGGAGAGCTGCATGTCCAGAGTGGTGTCACTGACCACTGGCAAGAGGACGTCGAGGAGGTCTTCTTTGTTCGACCCCGCGTATGCAAGACCAAGACCCATGATGGCAGCCAAGCGAATGTTCTTGTTCTTGGAATTTATGTTGTCCTCGTCTCCCAGGAGAGCCATGGCGGGGTCAGAGTCCATTCGTACTCCAGAGTTGAAGATACCAGTGGCGAGCATGGCACCAGCCTTGACCATGTCCTCTTCGACTTGGGTGTAGGGGTCAATTCTGTCAAGACCTTCTTCCACATCCCAGAGCATAAGCATACCCATGGACGCGGTTGTTGAGAGCATACCCTCGTCTTTGGTCTTCCATACCCAGCTAGTCTTAGTAGCCTCACCCAGCATGAGCTTGTCGTTAGCATAACCCGCATTGACAAAGGCATTGACAAATGCGGAAGCGAGGTTGTGTCTGGCGGAGTCGGTGTTGGTGAGGCCGGCGGTCCTGCTACTCTCGAGATGCGTCTTGTAAATGTCGTCAGGAGACTTGGGGTCCAGGATGTTTAGCTCTTTGCCAAGCGCTCGGAAGTGATCAGGCAAGCGGGTGTTGTTAAGACACTCCTGCAATTCAGGGTCTTCGTCCTCGGATACGTCGAACCATATCCGCTGTCGCCCGCAAAGGAAGGCCATTTGCCTGCGAATGGACTTGTCCTTTGTGGCATCAAAAGCTTCTTGGATCAGCTCCTTCTCGTGTAACCGTATGGCTATTGCCATGGCCTGTGTGTACTGCTTGTATTTGGCATAGATGCGGTAGGTGGTGCGGAGGAACTTGTCATTGTCCGGGTATGTGAGCAGGGGTACGTTGCTATGACGGTTAGTAAAGTGCACTACAGTACATCTTGAAGAGTCCATACCTGACCATGTAGAGCGCTACCCTCGAGTATGTGTTTTCATCAACGTATTGCTCAATTTGGTCAATCATCTCGAGCTCGGACAGGATATCGACAGCGTCGGCCTCGGCATTGTGCTTAAGGAAGAAGGGAACGAGGGTCGAGGCGAGGTCGGTCACATCGTCGGTGGATTTGTCGTCATTGAGGCGGTTCTGGTATTCGGAGCCAATTTCAAGCGCAAGGTGGCGCATGTACTCGTGGCCCCATGAGCCGAGATCTGTGGAGGGGGCTTCGAGGCGGTACTTGAGGCAGTCCAGGCGCTCCTCGTCGGAGTATGTCATTCCCAGAACGGACATCATATCGGCAAACGATTGCTTTTTCTCCAATTAGCCTGTCTTTGCGCCCTTGAGCAGCCACATCAACGTACCTTGTTCTCACCGGCTGGCCATGATGCGTAGGCCTTCTCTAGGCTCTCGTAGTGTGGTCGGAGGAATTTGAGCGGCTTGGGCACAGCGGTCATGGAGCTCGTCGATGTCTTGATGAATTCCTTGATCTGGTCGAGTGCGGGCTTGTACAGGCTGGTGTCGGATCCCTAGAAGAGGACAAGGTCAGCGCATGCTGCGGGGAGCACGGGAGAGACAGCATCACATACCAGTATTCGGTCTGCAAGCATGTCCAGGTCGCTCTTGAGCTGTTGATCTTCCTCGCTAAGCTCCTCTGTTGTTGACCGTCAGTATATAATCTCCGAGATAGCTACCATCTCAGCTTGATTGCAAGCCAAACATACCGCCAGTCGTCGCCACGCCGCCCTTCTTGTCCTCTGCATCGGGCTTTGCGTCCTTGCTCTTGTCTGCATCGTTTGCGGCTGGCGCCTTGCCCTTGCCTTTGTCGGCAGTCGTGGGCTTCTTGTCGTCGTCCTTAGCCATGTTGATTACGATATGTCGCTACCACCGGCGGCGAACTATGTCTATTGTGCGGGGAGATAGCGGCGTCGACGGCCGGTAATGAGGGGACTGCGTTTGGTGATGGGAGATGTATACGCGCCACTCGAATGAAACGGGAGCAGCTTTAAGGCTGGTGAGAGGGAGTGGTAATGGGCGGATTGATGTCAACGAGGCAGCTCTTGCGTTCGCGTACCACTTCCGCCGCGCTAGGGCCAAGCACCGTCCGCCGATGATGAGCTGCGGCGGCGGCAGCAGGCGCTCAGACCCTCTCTCGCCTTAGAACCATCCAAAAATTATATTCTTCCACTCACCCCAACCCCAGCAACCTCCTTCACCTTCACCCGGACAGCCGTCGGAATACGCCTGCCATGAAGCTCAACGTCAAGAACATTCGCTACCTGACCGCCGATGACTGGCGCGTCCTGACTGCGGTATGCGCCCGCAGCCCGTGTCTTCGTCTGTGTCTATGGTGGGGGGACTAACGCTGATCAAGACCATGACAGACAGAAATGGGCAGTCGAAATCATGAGATTGTGCCCACGCCTCTGATTTCCCAGATTGCCGCTCTCCGCTCAGGCACTGGCGTTCACCGCTGTATTTCCAATTTGGCCAAAATTGGCCTCATCGCAAAAGTCCGCAATGCCAAATACGACGGCTACCGCCTGACGTACGGCGGCCTCGACTACCTCGCCCTACACACCCACCAGAAGGCCGCTACCGTCTACTCGGTTGGCAACCAGATTGGCATAGGCAAGGAGTCGGATATTATTGTGTGTGCCTCCGAGACGGGCAAGCAGCTAGTTCTTAAGATCCACCGTCTGGGCCGCATATCCTTCCGCACAGTCAAAGCGAACCGTGACTATCTGCGGAACCGCCAAGGTGGCTCGTGGATGTACATGTCGCGTCTCGCCGCCCTGAAAGAATATGAGTTCATGAAGGCGTTGCGAGCCGAGGGCTTTCCAGTCCCCGAGCCTGTCGGCCAGAACAGACACACCGTCGTCATGAGCCTCATCGATGCCTTTCCCATGCGCCAGATCTCCAAGGTCGGAAACCCTGCGCCTCTCTACGCTGAACTCCTCGCCCTCATTGTCCGTCTTGCACAATATGGTCTGATCCACGGAGACTTCAATGAATTTAACATCCTTGTCGAGGAACGCACAGAAAAGGACGGCAACGTGACCCTGGTACCTACGCTTATCGATTTCCCGCAAATGGTTTCCATCGACCACGCCAACGCCGAATACTACTTTGACCGCGACGTTGCCTGCATAAAGCGTTTCTTTGATCGTCGTTTTGGCTTCACAAGTGACGAGCCCGGCCCGTTCTTCAAGGATGCGACAAAGAAGCTGGTCAAGAGGTTGGATGTCGAGGTGCAGGCCTCTGGTTTCAGCAAGAAGATGGCAAAGGAACTGGAAATTTACATGAAGGAGCACGGTATTGACGGTGACGCTGTAAATGCCGAATCAGGTGTGGATGGTAACGAGCCTGGTGACGAAGATGAGGATGAAGCTGGTCTTGAAGAAGACTACGGCGAGACTGAAGACTACAATGACAATGAAGGTGGACCAGTTGGTGACGATATTTCTGCTGAAACCGAACTGAAAGACGACGGCAAGCAGCATGCATCCACAACACTCGCTTCTCAAATGACAATCCTCGAGATTAGAGACAACGACCCCCTACCAGACCTCAACGACATCAAGCCACCTCCACCATCTGGTCCTACAATAACAACAAAGGCGGCTAAGAAGAAGGCTGGATGGGCCTTGTAAATCCGTCCGACCTACACCTTCAATTTCATCACTCCTCCTTTTTCAGCGATACCCACGATTCCACACTGCTTAGGCACTTGCATCTAAAAAAGTAAGATTTTGAGATATACATAGACAAGAAAGAGAAATACAATGCATGATTGCATGATATCCATTTATCCATCTACCGCTCACTTCTACATTACCATCCCACATGCTCTATATCTCTCTCCTGTATGCATCGCCTCCGCTTCCATCGTATGAGTTTCCATTCAGCACACAACCAATATGACTCTCCATCCACCCTTACCCCAACAACACAAACACATCCGCAAACACACCCTCCTTCCCCAACCTATCCCTCGCATACTTCTCCTTATCCCTCCTCACCTCCTTCTCCCACGCTCTATCTTCCTCTTTGCGCACCTTCTTCTTCCTCTTTTCCTCCTCATCCATGATAGCGCGGTACGTCACGTACCACTCCGGTTGCCCCGTACTACTACGAGCGCCGCGTGTGTTTTTGTTGGATGAGCAGTGTACCCCAATAGAGTATTTTGGTGGCTCGAGGCGAGACATGTGCTGGGGTTTAGGTTTGCGGGATAGATGCAAGATAGAGGTGACGCTAGGGGAGGATACGTAGCGGGATACAAGACTCGGAGTTCTGCGAGTGTCTTTTGGTTTCCTGGTTGTTGATTTGGGTTTGGGTTTGGGTTTGGGTTTGGGGTTGGGTTTGGGTTTGGGTTTTGTGTTATTTTTGCGGAAGAGAGAGGTAGTTGAAGTACGGGGCTGGTTGGCTTGAGCCTTTGGTTTGGCAAAGAGGTTTGAGTAGTGTGAAAGCATGGTGAGAGTTGGTTCAGTTGATTGGGTTGATAGGGTTGACTGAGTTGACTGAGTTGGTCGATTCGGTTAAATGAGTTAAGTAAGTTGAGTGAGAAAGCAAAGGAGTATCAGTACTGCTGGAGTGATTTTATAGTGAGTGTGCACATCGTGTTTGTTCACTCGCGGGCCCGATTACATGCGGTCATATGAGCCGGTTTCACTCACGCTTCTTTACCATTCTGGGAATACATAGACCATTCCGGTCAAGGTTTTGGGGTATTCCGGAGGCCAGTTAGTCACGTTGATGAGCTGCAGAGGCTACTGGTGATAGCAGAGTTATGGATTTATGTATACAACAACCGCAACAAAACGATATATCTCGTCTTGAAGTGGTCTTCTTCTTGAAAACTGAGAGATACCAAATTGTCTCTATTGGGTATCATAAGCCAGTGCCACCTTGTACAAAATAACGTTTTGCCGTTAATAGCCTGTTGCTGAGTGGCGATCCAGACCAACCAATACACAAACCGTCCCGAGACCGCGGAAATGGTCTTGGCACTCACCCTGTTCTTTGATTCACGGTGATTTGCCTCATCATGTGCTGCGTTAGTCGTGGCGGGGACGCTAAGTGCGCGGAGTGAAGATTTCCACATCGAGGTAGTTCCTAACACTAACATGAGTAACTTTCACTATGCCGTTGGACTTGGCGAAAGGATCAGCTGAGTAGATATATTCGGAGCGTGTGAGGAGTTTGGTGCTCAGAGAGGGCTCAGAACCATATCTTGATCAGCTCCTCCGAGACTGCAGACGGAGTGAGGACGCCTGACTCAGTGATGATTCCAGAGATCAAATCTGGAGGCTGTTTTTGGGTCAGTACATCATGTATGAACTGTACGATGCGAAACTTACAGTGAAATCAACGGCGTCATGTGCGTCGAGCGGAGCGACTGTCGAGCCTTGTTTTGCAGTCATGTCAGCAATGGCCTCGTCGAAGACATTACGCTGCTCTTGTTCACCCTTGATATTTTGCTCAGCCTTGTTTTCCTCGGCCACCTTGAAGTCCAAGACTTTCTGCTCGATTGGCAAGTCGAACTGGCTCAGCGGGTAGAGCCTGACGAACTTGTGGCTCTCGGCCACGACGTAGAATGGCTTTCCCTTGCTCTTGGCCAGCACGCCCAGCTGGTATGTTCCCATGCGCGATATTATTCCTCCGTTTTCTACAACTCCTTCGGCGCCCACAATGATCATGTCGACCTTGCCCAACGAGTATGCAACTGCCGAGTCTGGGATCGTGGCCACCGGTACGTTGTGTTCTCGGAGATCGGCAACCGTCTGTAACCCCTCCTTTGAATCGAGCGAGCTTTCAGATGGCAGGACATATACGACCTTGAAGCGGAGAGTGCTTGATTCGGCCGCCCTTCTCAATAGCGCACCCACTACTCGCGAGCCACCGTTTGTAAGCACAGTGCCGCCGTCCCGGATGAAGTGCTTGCCAAAACTGGCTATCTTCTCCCTGCTCTGCTTTGCTCTGTCCACAAACAGCTTTCCGTTAGAGAGCAAGTGGTTTCGTATCGCACGGAAATCATCTTCTGGGCCCAGATTTAGGCTGGCGGGGCGGTTGAGGGTGGTAATAAGATAGCGCTGGAAGAGGTCGGTGCCGGCAGAGAGAGATATGGGGTTTGCGATTGAAGCCTTCAGCGCGGCAGTGTGGCGTTCGAGAAGATCGAGAGTCTCGGCGACGGTTGACACGGAACTTTGTGCGATTGCTTCGACGAGCGCCTCGATGGCCGCGACGGGCATAGTAAGCTCGGGATCATCTTCTAGGATTCGACGATAGGTCGCGACAATGTCGAAGTCGGGCTTCGTCTTGGCCGCAGGTTCTGCACTCATTTTGGCGGTAAAATGTGGGTGTGTTACTATTTCGTAGACTTTTGGATATTTTGTAGGGAGGGGTCGTCGGCGATTGAGTCATTCGCCAAGACCAGAAGATCAACTCCGACCATAGTTTCCCCAGATTTCATCCAGACCTGCTTCCGAGACAAACACCACTGAACTCAATCCCTGGTTATGTATACATTGTCAGGGCCTTCTCGGAATGATTTCGTCTATTGCGGACATATCAGTCTATGAAAGTTAATCATTCACAATGGCCACGTTCATCGCATGCAGTCATTTGTGTCCATCACAACCCGGTACCCTAAACACGAAATGCCCCGTCTTTGATCCAACAAAACTGATATCGGCCTTTCATCTGCCCTTACTCCTGGTACGTATTCCCACGCTACTGCATGATATGAAAATTGGAGCCATTCCTTGTACCTTTTGCGGAGTACTGTGGGAATAGAACGAAGTCGATGTTTGACAAACAAGTGCCGTGCTTGCCTCAAAAGTTTCCGGATTTGACAGCTACAGTGGTATGCGAAGTCAAACTAAGGATGTTCTACTACAGTGGCGAAAGTCATTGCAGCGGTCACGCGTAATGACGCTTGCGATGTCTTCTTCGACAAAACCATCTTAATCTAGGGTCTATGAGCAGAAATCAACCACATATAAGGTTTACAACATGATTACAGGGTCTTTCAAGCCTTGGAATAGCCTGTACTCAACCATGGGTGGTCCTCACCCTCACAACAAACAAATGGGTTACTAATCGTATGTGGTGCACTCACACTTTCTTACCCTTCTGTCACGATGATCCCGCAACATCGATCACGAGAGTTTTCTCTGCGTCCATATTTTCTGCGAATTATATAGCATCCGCTCTTTGTAACTTTCTCAGTTACTTTGGTTTCCGATCTTACCCCAGACATGGACTACCCCCCAGCCAGCCCCCACCAGACGCCTCCCCATTGCCGGAAGGCGAACAGAGTTTCACAGCTGATTGAATACTATCAAAATTTGTCTAATTCTTTGCCCTCGACTCCAAAGACTCCTGTTAAGAAGAAACTTATTATCGAGCCGGGCCCATCATCAGCAGCTAGTCTGGTCAAACGCCCGACAACTCCATCTGAAGCACTGGAGACTGAATTGCCTCAGTCCGACAGTCATTCAACAGCAGTTCCCTCTCCCCTATTCTCTAAAAAAGCGCGTGAGAGACCAAGGAAAATGCTGCCTACCTCGTCAGCGCAGGACTTTACCATTACAATTCCGATCACGGTCACTCTTCTAGCCAAGGCTTATTACAAAAACTGCCGAGAATAGGCAATAGGCCTCACACGAGTTCGCTTGAATCCGGGTAAGGAATCTGCGGCATATTTCTAACCCCGAATTGTAAGATCGTATTCAGCGGTCAATGTTGAATAGACGTTGAGATCACCCGGCACGTCTACTACGTCACCAGAAACGCCGCCTGGAGCAAATCCTATTCGTATGGCTCGCGTCGCCAGTGGACTGGAATTTATATACAGCCAATGTAATCCGCACCTCAAGAGCAGCAGCAACATGCGTTGCACTTGGAGACCGACGTGACCTCTTCTGCGGGGTGGTGGATCACTAGGGACTACACTTCAGAAACACACGCTTCTCGTTCTGTTAGTCCAATTACCTGTCGCGAGACACGATAAGAACCAATGACTGAAGATCAAGTCCCAAGGTCTGCTCAATCTATCAAGGATCATGAGGATGTTCCACACTCGGCCCACGACCTGGATGACGTTACCGGACCTGATTGGATGTTGGGTGAGGAGATCAAAGACGCGCCGAAAGTTCTTGAAGACCCTCGTCTATTTTTAGCTATTGATAGTCACAGGAGTTCGGGGGATTTACTAGAAGTCGGTTTGAAGAGGAGGTTGTATAGAGTAAGCCGAAAATTGAAGAACCCTCGAATAAGTGAGAGAACTATAACACATTGATACTCAAAGAACGCCCTTGTTCGAAGCGTTGACCGCAGTATTGCGGAGTCAAATTCCTGGCCTCCATCCGGGGAAGATTCAGCAAGAATTCTTCGACGGATAAACAATATGTGATGTTCTTGTATGATGACGCGTTTTACATGGGGCCCGACGTCATGCGCCAACGAAACTTCAGGGCTTCTGTGGTTGTAGCTCACATGATTGTAAGCCAGCTTCCTACCCAAACTAGCATTACCAGAAAGGAACGTGTTTTGGACCAGTCGATTTGCAGAGTTCATACAGGTCGAAAGAATATATGTTGATCTCCCAGGTCAGCAAGCACCCATTGACTGATAATTACCACTACCACTCACACGCGTCACTTTCCTGACCTCCCGTACAACATGACAATAATATCAGAAGTCGCCTCTAAAGTGAAGGATATTTGCTTAGTACCTCCTACGGAAGAGGAAACATCCTCATCAAAACAAAATCTCAAAAATTCAAAGCAGTCCCAGCCGGAACCGAAACGGCCCGTCCTCGAGATCACGTCCTATGACCGCTTCACTCCACCAAGTCCGACACCCGACCTTGAATACGACTGCCGCATAACCAACAACCCATCTGAAGAACTCCGTAAAACATGCACGGGGCTCGATGCCATTTTGCAAGAAGAGCTTATGAGCCGGAGCTCGTTTAGCAACATGGTTACACGGGCGGAAAGCGACATTAGACGTCTTATGGAGGTGGAAGACGTGAGGGCTCTTCGGGCAGGTGAGACGGCTATTGTGAGGGTAGGATGTCTCTGCGGGAGCGGACATCATCGCAGTGTAGCGTTTGCAGAAAAGCTGGGACAGGTGCGGTGGTGTGAGCAAGGGGAGTGGGAAGTCAGGGTCTCGCATCGAAATCTCACCAGTGGAGTAGAGGAGATGAAGCGGATTAAGAGTGAGAAGAGCAAGATGAGGGAAAATAAAGAGATAGAAAAGAAGGACATACATGGTTGTGCTGGAGGAGCGGCGCAGAAATAAGTTGAAGATGACTATGACTGGAATCTGCAGGGATCACATGGCGTTATTCAAATCGAAGACAACCTACCTTTGATACATCTATGGAGTCCCAGAAAGTTAAAAAAAACGGCTCATACAACTCCTACGCTGCACCGCCTTTCGACAGCTCAAGCATCGTCATAAACGACTCGGACAGCGAAACCTCAGAGGCATTACGACCCACCTGTGCATTCTCAAACTGTCTCATGTCCCGCTCCTCCTCCTCCTCCTCCTCCTCCTCCTCCTCCTCCATCACCACCACCAACAACCGCCTCTTCTTATCCTCAGCCTGTCGCATTTCCGCATCTGCCGCCTCTTTTGAGTTTGTCGCCCACGGACCAATCCTATCCACCCTCCTCTTCATTGCATCCGTCTTGCTCTCGCCCTCGCGTTCGACGGCCTTCTTTTCCGCCTCTTCCTCCGCTTCTTTCATCGCGATCCTAACGCCATGCTCTTCCTGTCAGATCCGCCATATATCGTCGTCCCATGAGTCGCGCTTTGCTGCGGGTTCGTACTCAGCCCACCATCTCATTACCCCACGGTCGATCATGTCGAGGTTGAAGATGCGCCGATGCCATGCTTTGACATGTTTGAGTATGGCGTTGTTTCGAGTAGTTATGACAGGGTCAGTTGGAGGTGGTAGAGCAATGTACTCAGCCGTTATTTTGTGGCAGCGTGGAACGTAAGGGTGTTCGAGCCAGACGGGGTTTTTTTTGGTAGTACCAGTATGGGATGGTGATGACGATCATTGCGGATGATGGTGTTCTGTTGGTGTAAGGGGGCTTGGTGATCAAATTGACTTTGATTAGTATGAGGATATCATGGGATTATGGGTGTTGTATAATATAATGGTAACGGCTCACTGATAGTTTATACATGGTGCGGTCTGTTTGCCAGTACATGTTCAGGTTTGTTATCTTCACTTTGTTTTCATCATTCACACTGTCACTCTGGCTCTACACACGGATTATGTTCACAACAGGGCCGGAAATGCGCAAGTGAAAAGGATGAGGCAGTATGACCTGCTGTGCCGTGATATATGATTCACCCCTTGCGTAATGTACCTGTATGTCCAAAGTTAGTAGCACTTCATGCTGAACAGCACTCTACACCCTCGCTATGCTTGAGCACACTCATATCTATAGTCTCTGACTATAGGAGCACTCTAATGGAACGCAATATTCTAACAGTTAGCTGTCTCCGTGTACTTTGCAAAGATCATAGCGCTCTCTCCGAGTTCTGCTCAGAGATGGTGAATTGTTGTTCGGTACTGTCCATCGAATCAATTGTGAATACGGGGGGTTCAAGCACCTCCTGTCAACAGCCAAGAAGCAGAACACATGAATTCAATGACGTATCTCACGATCACTCTTCCACTCTGTGCCAAGCATTCACTCAATTGCTGGCACTTGAACAACGCAATGGTTGTTATCTGAATGCATGATCGTGAAAACAATCACTCCACAACGATGAGGTGCAGTGCTTGGTGCATGCAGACACTTCAGCGCCGCGGCTCACGAGACCGACTGGCTCGGACTTCTTCCTAGAAAACATCCAAAGCTGTCTCACCTGTATCGTGGGTTCGCCTCACCTTGTGATAACGTTATTTCTTTTTCCTTCGCCATCACCCTGTTCCATCGGTACGTTTGTATGCATACACTCACGATCCCAAGAGCCAAGTACTGCCCAATATCCTCACGTTGTCACGCTGGCATCATATCTACATCTTGCCAGATCAATCGCTATAGAGGTAGAGAGGTTCTAGCCTCTTATCTCTGGTAACACCCACACCGCTCACACAGGTAGTTCCTGCCAAAAAAAAACAATGAAGCATGGACCACACATGGTGAAGTCAGGCGTCATCCAGCCTCGGCATCGAGAACGTCAGGGTTTTGGGCATCGGTGCCGATGGTACTTTGACATGCACACTCCACAACCTTGGCATTCTTCGCGTGCGGATGCAAGGAAAGATGCATTGTGCAGTAAGTACAGCAAAGAGTTGCATATGTGTAAGATGAACCCCCGTCCCCCCCCCCCAAAACGCATGTAGAGATAGGAATGGGAAAAACAAAAAGCCTGGATAGGCATAGTAGTAACCGTGCGTGTGCGAGGTTGTCTACGTGGCCCAACTTGACTGACTCTTATTGAACATTAAGGTTTTGGGGGCAACGGGCAGCAACGTATCACACAGACATGCAAGAAATACAATGTGTGCTTCGATGGTGGGAACCTGTTTGTAGTACGCACATCGTCATCACCGACTTTGCATCACATGATATACTCACATAGTTCGTCCCCGTAAGCTAGTAGTAGTAAACGAAAGGCAGAAGCGAGAGAGATCCAGACTTTCGGTCAGGCAGCCTTTTTCTTTTCTTTTTTTGCTGCCTCACGCATGACGATGCATCCGAGTATCCGAGCTTGTGCAGGCCCGAACCCTACCCATACATGTATTCCCATATATAATAATCCTATGCACGGTTCACTTTGTCACACTGCAAGGACCAAGCTTACCTGTCACAAGACATGTTGCGCACACACACCTCGTAAACAAATCAAAGGATACCACGACATTTGTTTTGCATTAGTACTAACTATTAAAATTATTGTTCTCGGTCAACTTTTGAGGGGGCGCGGCCCAACTAAATGCTTTCTGCGTCATATCCCACCCCTTGGAGCAATTGCACTGATGAATCAGCTTACTATTGGTAAGCGGAAACATCAAAAGGGTAACAAAAGCAAAGAAAGAACAAAAGATCCCCGCAGCAGGGTCGGCCAAGAAGAGGAGGGGGTTGAGAGTAGCCCGCGTGCTCTGTTTCCCCAACAATGCAGCGATCGTCCCATGCCCCCCTCCCACTCCCACGCCGCCTTCTTGCCCCCCCCCTCGCTCTTCTAACCGAAGCCAAGCTTCCTTCTCCTGCTTCCGCGCATTCCCATTATGCAAGCCAAGCCTGATCCCAACCACCAAGAAGGAAAAATAAGGAAGCGAAAAAAAAAATCGATGAACCGAAAAAATGGTGCCAGTTTGGTTTGTGTGTGCGTGCGTGTGTTGGTTTTAAAAAAAGCCGACCTTTTGTTTTTGTCACCCCAGAGTACCCTTTTATCTCACTCTCCCACATCCACACCCACGTCCACGTGGCCATTCTTCTCCAATCCGTTCTGTCGGGCCGACAAAGATCAGGGGAAGAAAATGAGCACAGTCATTTCTTCTGTGTTGGAAATTGACGAAGGAGAAAAAGGGAGGTGCGTGCGTTATGTCGTGTTGGGTAACAAAAAAAAGGGTTGGGTTTGGTCGTACAAAGAGACGAGAGAAATGACCGAAAATGATGTCATTCCGGTCTCTCTTTCTCTCTCTCTCTCTCTCTCTTCCGTGCGCGCGTAATTAACTGACTCGGAGGGTAGTAATCTTATCCTTCTGCATCGTGTGTGAACGGGGACTTGGCAAAAAGGGTCCTCCCCTCCTTCCTCTCCGCTCGCTAGTTTCAGTTTGTTGTGCCGTTCTTGGACTTTTGTGGGTTTGGGCTGCCAAAAAAAAAGGCCCTTTGTCGTCATTCTCCGATCTCTCTCTCTCGTGTCTGTGTGTCTACTTCTACTCCCCACGTGGGACGGATGATGAGCTCATCACTCCTCGGACTCGACGCTCTCGACGCTTGGCGAAGGGGACGAGTCGCGGGTGTATCGTGAGGAGAGGGTTGGGCTGGCAATGGGTTGTTGGGAGATGGTGGACTCGCTGTCAGAAGAGAGGTCTTCAATGGGGAGGCGGAGCATTTGTCCTCCAACGAGGTTGGGGACGTAGACGTATTGAGGTGCTGGAGAAGACATGGTATTGATGGTGATGGTAATAGTAGTGTTGATGTTGTTGTTGTTGTTGTAGTAGTGTAGTAGTAGTATGTGTTACTTGTTGAATGACTCGAAGATGAAGATGTCGAGTGTAAAGTTCACGATGTTCTGGCTTTCCAAGTCATGGAGGTGGGGGGACAAGCACCCATCTATATACTGTCAACTCTCAGACCACCCCAGCCAAAACAGACGCCCTATCGCTCTCTCAACGATGCCACTCACACACCACCCCAAGCTCCACCCATGTAGCCCACACCAACCCAAAACCCTATCCCCGACAATCCAAGCACCGTATTACCCACCCGGTCCCAGACACAGCCAACCAGCGGCCCCATCCCCACCAAGGGTAGCGGGGCACTATCTCCGTCTCCTCCGCTTACCAGCGCTGATTCGGCGTCGCACCTGCACAACGCGTGGCAAGTCTCCCCGATGCAGCTGAGGTGTGCCGACTTATTGCGTCCGGCCCACGGCGATAAGTGGTTCATGCGCGCGGTACGTCGTTCAAGGCCCCGCACCCCCATGCCCATGCCAATACCGCACATCCCACCTGGCCCAAAAGCCCATAATATCACTCTCGTCTCTCGTCTCTCGTCTCTCGTCCGCTTTCCGCCAGCGAAACCCCCCCAGAGGCCAAGCCCGGGCGCCTAGTCCTCGTGATTTTAGCGCCGCTCACGTCGCAGCGTCCGCAGGCCTAGACCTTCTTGTCTACCGCCTGCTAAGAGCCTGGGCAGCACGTAAAAAAACCCATCATCGTCATTCACTGGCTTTTTGGTCTTCTGCCTAGCTGGATTGCGCCATATGGGATAGGCAAGAATGCCAGTCCAGTCCTTGCCATGCGTGTATGTGTGCGCCTTGCCGTGCTGCCTAAATAAGTACGACGCTTTTCTCGGCCCTCCCCCGGATTGAGGATTGAGGAGATCGACATTTTGCACCCAAAGAAAAGAACAGAGTTCGTGATAGACTGTCTGGGTTTAGCGAGCAAGTGTTGGGCCGCACGGGTCAGTGCGGTTTCATGTTCGGACTTTGCGTGTATACAAAAGACCGAAAGATGAGTCAGATGGCTTTTCGTCGATTTGCAAGACTGTGCACCATGTGGACGACAGTGTTTGGATAGAGATAACCTGATCGTAGTGAGGTGGACAAAAAAAAGTAAGCAAACAAGGTGTCGCTGTCAATCATGGTGAAGATGGACTACAGTTCACGATGACGGTTGTGGGGTTTTGGCTTGGCCTGGTATCCAGATACCCTGGCTTCCTGGGCATTTTGAGGCGGGGCCGAGAAACGCGCCGAGAGCTTCGATACGATTCTATTCACAGCTCGCGATGGCCGTGGCGATTGCTACATAACACGTAGGTAGTATATTAACCCAAGTAGACTAGTCGTCCGTACAAAGACGTGATGCTTTTTTCAGCTGGCATACTGTTCGACGACTCGTGTAGAGGGTACCGAGACCCTTTGGCTCCGCGATAGTTTATTGTTGCGCACGGTTGGGGCGTTGATAGCCATTGATTGTGGCGTTTTGGCCTTTGCCACTCTACTTTACATCGGAAGCTACTCTATAGCTGCAGACAGAAGCCAAGAAAAAGCGCGGAACATTTTTCCTCTTGGGAACAATAAGTTGTCATCGAGCATTTTTTGGATACGATTTGATGGTATACCATTCACTGTCTATTGAATCGCGATCGTAACTCATCTCTCACTAACTCTATTCAACCCAACGGCTATCTTAACTTGCACCCAACCCTCGAACCCTTCCCGTACACGTAATACCACCGAGAAACCTAATCTAACAAACTGTACATGCCAAGAAACGCATCCAAGAACCTTCCGTCAACCCTCCGCCAATACTTCCCCTTTCTTTTAAACCCGTGACCGTTCAAAGCATGACCATTCAAGCCATACTTCTATTCTACGGTACCCGGGGGCAACGCCCGAACCAGCATAATACCAATATACCCCCGAATGACCTCTTACAATATCAGGTACAGCTACAGATCATATGATACGAGAACCGTATGTTTTGCTTTTCTTCCACACGAAGTGCTACGTTGGCGGCGCCAGCGAGAAACAAGGTACCTAGCGCGACCAAACTTTGTAAAACGGTTCTTAGTTAGCATGAGAGAGAGAGAGAGAGGAGCAAGACATGACTGGGTTCTGAACATGAAGATTGATAAAGTTAAAAAAAAATGATTTACGAAGCAAGCGCCGACATGGTTTTTCTTTTTTTTTGCGGGGAAAGGACGTGATTACGTTAGACCCAAGTTCGAATTGACTTTTGATGTCGCGTTAACCCGTTGCTTATACTTTCAGTGCTAACGGCAGATGTGAGGCGGGAGTATCCGTAAGAAAGTTTGTTTTGTTCAAGAAATGTTCTGATGTCAACGCTCCCCGAATACAAAAGTTGTGATGAGAGAACTTTGGTCCTTTCGCCGGGATCCTATAATGAGAACTTAACAATCTCCGGTCTAATCAGGAGCAGAGTACAAAAAACGACAAGTGCATCAAAATAAATTTCCTAATTACGACAAAGCATAATGTTCCCTATATGTTCAAAGCGCCTACTATACTCCTCGCTAATGCCACGCTCATATATCCAAAACTAGACATCATCATCTAATCTCGCTGGCCTAACCTTGCTAGCTCTAGCATCTCCCTTATTACCCTTCCAGCCCCAAGGCATGTCAGCCATGGTTTTGTCCTCGTCCTTCCCAGGCCACATGATCTGTCCGAGGAACAGTGCGCGAGCACAGAACACGGCCGTGATGAGCCACATGATCACAAGTAATAGAGTCAGTGCGCTCGCCACGCCATTAATAGCTTCACTCTTGAGCACCTTCCCTGCTTGTATTGTCGCGAGCGTGAGTCCGGCATTTGGGAAAATAAAAGCCCACCAGTTTAGCGTAAACGACATTTTGCGAGCTCCGGCTATGACGGCAATGGTTGTGACGAGGAAGAACCAGTACGCGAACAGTATAACGAAAAGACCAGCGACGATGCCGATAATGCGCAAGATTTCGCCGTCGGGAACAGAAATAGTTGTCAAGTAGTTTGCTGGGACTTGATCTGGTGCTTGATTCGCGAGCGAAAGGAGTCCGGCAGCAGTGTAGCCTGCAGATGTTAGCACGAAGACGGTAGACTATCCTTAGGGAGACTAAAGACTTACCTGCTGGACCAACAGAAACAAACATGCCCGGTCTAGTAGATGGAGAGGGCAAAGCATGCGTCATAAGACGCTGCATATAAAGACCGTATAGCAAGAACGAAACCAACCACGCAAGTCCCTTGAACATGATGGCGCTCACGAAAATCTTCCAGCTCGCACCCGGAGGCTGACCTGGCAATATAGTCCCAGCCAGCGTTCCCACTACAAGTAGAGGGTAAATAGGAAAGATCCAGGCGGGAACAGCATCAGCAACATTAAGTCGCTCAAGACGGAAAAACATGGAATATTGTAACAGTCCGACAAGAAACGCTGCAGCGCAGTACATCCAGTACGTAACTTCGAGTCCCTTGGTCAGCCACGGCCCCGTCGCCGAGTCACCGTAGATGTACGTGCAATTCAGAATCAGCGCGAGGGACACCCAGTACGTGCCGAAGAAGAGGCCTTCGACCGGATGATGCAGGGACTCGAGGAGTTTCCGGGGAACAAGTAAGAAACGGGTGAGCATGCATAAGCTGAACAGGACGAAAAGGACTAAATCGAAGACGAAGACGACTTTGCCGATAGTTTGTAGCCCCGTAAACTTGTTTGGCGTATTTCCTAATACCACAGCAAGGGATCCTGTAGACATTGTGCACGCAAACCATGTCCTATTGTTCCTTGTGTCAGCCTAACTTTCCGAAGCGACGACAAACTTTTTTTTTGTGTTGCTAACGTCAAAATACACATACCATGTAAAGTGAGCAAGCCGATCACGAAGGCCTACCTGCTCCGGCGGCTTCTCCTCATCACCATCATCCTTGTATTGGTTGTGTCTTCTATCGCGAAACTTCATGGTGCTGAAAAATAAGGAAAAACCTTCACGCGCAGCGAAAAGAGGTTTGTCAAAGTAGCGGTGCCAACACGCTCTAAGATAACAGTTTGCAGCTCATGACCTCTATCAACCTTTGCTGTCCAAAACAAGCTGCGCATCATTCGTCATCAGCTCTTTTTTTTCCCGCTCGATAACTGAGACTTTCGGATCGCCGGCACAAGGGGAAGCATTTGATCGCGCGTGAAGTGTGGGTGGAGCTTGGGGGTGGGAAATTTTTTGGAAGATGCTATGATGTCATTGTAAAGGCGCCAAGGGTTACGTCAGACCTGACTCATTTGCTAGGTTTCTTTGACGAGAACATGGATGTTTTGGAAAATTGCCGTTTTAGGGTTTAGAGATCTTGATGTGTTTCACGTCTAGTGGTAGGGTAGTGGGTGGTCGTGATGCGATAGGATCGAGTAGCAGAGTCGCCAAGACGTACTATGCGATCCGATAGCCGTTGCTGATCGTCAGTGTTTTTACCCCGCTTGTATGGTCTGCTAGAGATGGAATCGATAGTCTGAGAATGTTTGCTACTGTTCATTTCATCGATGCTACGATGTTAGCGTGGGAACGTCACTCTTTAGCTAGCGATTAATCACGTGAGAATGTCAGCTAAGAGGTCACTGGCAACCTTCTCTATGAATCTAAAGAAAGAAAGAGTAGATAAATAGGAAAAACCGGACAGCCAGGGTACTTAAGATGATACATAGCCAACGCCGTATACCTCTCCAGTGTCGTTCCAAGATTTCAGTTACATCTAATTACTCCGAAGACACCAATCAAGTCACGGACGTAGCGGATCCAATGCTATGAAACCATCCATTTACTTCAGCGTTCTAGCCTTTGTACCTGTTTCTTTTGCAGGAAGATGTACATTCGTATACCCCTTATCCTCGCACACCCATCATTCAAATGGCATACCCTGTGGCTCAGTGCGTCAATCAGCCTAGAAGCCTAATTTGGTAGAGGAGCAAATACCAATAGTAAGATATATGAAATACCATATACAGTAAGAGCAACAGGCCTTGTCATATCAGGTCTGCCACAACAAACACACTCATAACATATTCGTCGAGTGTATTGGTTCTGGCTTGCGGGACCGTTTTGACATCAATTGAATACGAAGAATAAACTTTAACTGGATGTATTGCGATGATTTTCAAGAAATAAAAGTCACATGTACTGTACAAGTACACTTTCAGTTGACACTGTCACACACCTGCCATATCGGTACGTACATGTCAACGTACTCTATATCCACGTACACACAACTCTAGACGCCCTTATTACTACGCCCTTTCCAATTGCTAACCCATTAATCCAAGTTGTCTTTTTGATTGAACAACAACAATGCAAATAGAAATATTCCCGGAAGACCTAAAACCAAAAGAAAACGCCAGTCATAATGCATATGCAAGGTCCATGATGCAAGTCTTGTGATGAGAGAGAGAGATAAGGAAATGGATGCAGAGAGACGGAGCGAAAAAAAGGAGAGACGGAGAGTCAAGGAAAAAGTCGTACACGGCTAGACAGCTAGCCCACACCACTCATTACACTACCGCCAGACCAACCAACACAGCCAACATGCCGGTGATAGCAGCGAAACCAGCGCTGCTGACAGACCTCGAAGCAGCACTACTCTTCTTGGACTGTGTACCATCTGGCTTGATTACAGCATTGACACCCAGCTGATTGCCAATATTTGCAACGACAGCCTCACTATCCCGGACAGGGACGGTGATTTTGCCGGAGCCATCGGCGGTAGTGACGACAACGGTACTATCGACGACAGAAGATTCGCCAGTAACGTCATCGTACTTCATGCCGTTCCAAGTAACATCAGTTTGAGAGTCGGCGCCAGGGGCGGTCAGATAGGAAATGAAGACTTCCTTGTTTGCGTTGTCAGAGCCAAGGTTGAGGTTGAATGTAAAGCTGTTCTTGGTTGAAGAGGAAGCATTGACTTGCTTGGCGTTGATCATGGTGACAGACTGCAGCTTGTCATTTGCGTAGGCGCTGTAAACACGGATGCGACCGTCGTAGCCAGCACCAACATCGCTTGTGCTTTCAGCCTTGATCTGGGTAGTTCCGTTGCCGTTACCAATGATTTGGGCAATGGCAGCGTGGGCGTAGTACTGAGGGCGGACAAAGCTGGTGTCGCGGCCATACATGGGAATAGGTTGCCAAGCACTGGCGTTTGAGTTGTCGGTCATGTGCATTTGTACAGAAGAGATGCCGATGGTAGCGGCGTAGAGGAAAAAGTTCATGGTCCAGAGGGCAGCGCCAAAAACATCGCTGACAAAGGGCATACCAATAGGGCCTACAGAGCTCATTTCACGCAGGACATAGGGGAGGCCGGTTTTCAGGGCGATGCCGACTTGCTTCTCCCAGTACTTGAACTGGACGTTAGTGGTGTCGAGATCCATTAGTTCATCAAGAGTAAGAGGAGTTGGTGTAACTCCAATAACTGCAAATTGTTAATATAGCTGGCGGCTAGATGGGGGGACATGTTGACATACAATAGTAGTAGTCGTGCTGGTTCCAGGTAGCGAGGAAGTTGTCGCCATTCCTGCCTTCCATGATGCCATCGTCAACCAGCTGGGCAATCTCAAAGGTGGTGCCGATGGTAGAGGCAGTTGCAGGAGCCTCGAAAAAGGACGAGGGGAGGTTAGCATCCTTGAGCACGCGCTCGTAGACAACTTCACAGCGGTCGAGCCATTGGGTTGTGTATGTGCTTCCGCTCCATGCGCCAGCGCGGAACATGTTCTGCAGCCACAGGTCGGGCTCGTTGCCAACTTCGAACGAATACAACTTGACATTTTTCATACCATCGATGGCGCCCTTTGCCATGTCGGTGATGCGAGTTTCCCAGTCGCTCTCCATGTAAGCCATGTTGAGGCCGAAGGTGACGGGGGTATCCTTGGGGAACCGGTCCAGGGCAGTAAAATAGTTGGGACCAATAATCATGGAGTCAGCAGCCTTGGTGCCCTGTGCTTGTGAGTTCTTGTTGGCGTTCCATGCGAAGCGTTGGTTGTCTGCCTCGAAAAGCATGTAATCCTGTGTGTTTCCTCCGAGGCGGATGTGAGGGGGGGCGCCAGAGTAGTCTGCGAGGTTCTGTAGGAGTTTGACGGAAAACTGGTTAATCTGGTCACCACCAGTAAAGGAAAACAGGTTGGAAGGCTCGATGCCAAAACCAGCGAATGAAGGGTTGATGTAGTCGGAGGCATCTTTTGGGGCCTTTGTGTTTGGCGATATGGATAGGGACTGGGCTCTTGTGGTGGGGAGCGAGAGGAGGGCCACTGCGAGGGTGGTGGCTGTGGATCTTGGGGAAAACATGGTCACAGCGTGGGACCAAGGGCCTCAATGGCAGCCAACGAGTGGGCGGTGGTCGTGGACGAAGGGACAAGCGCGCAAAAACGAAAGACAGCAACAGGGGAGGCTGGGGCCAAAGGGTAAATTGTAAAAGCGTCGAGGTTAAAGTGCGGGCGGGAAGGAGGAGGAGGAGGAGGCAGCAGGAGGCATGCAAGACAGAAGCGGACGGACGGGCAGGCGGGAGGCCGGGGGCGGAGGAGCAGGCTTATCAGAGCAAGAAGGCACTATGTTTGGATGTAAGTAGGTAAGCGGTTAGAGGGCTGTAAAGGCAATTGATTGCACTTGACATGCGTCACCCCCAAACTGGAACCCAGCCGCGACGCCGGGCCCAAGCCAGAGAAGTACCGCCTTTGACGAGCATGACATCACGACGCGCCCTCGTTGACGCCGGCCGAAACAGCAGCGGAGAGCGAGGCCCAGTGCGAGACGCCGGCCAAGTGGGCCCCGAGTAGTGGTGTTGCGCGTTGTGCTGGGGAAGAGAAGAAAAATCCGCGTCAGCTCTGGGCGACATGGTGGACCTTGGCCATGCCTCGGATCTGCAGAGCCGCCAATCTGACGCGCCATCTGCCCTGATCCGCCCGCTGCTTGCTCATTGATGGCGTGCAGCCCGCCTGCTTATCGTCGTGGGTTCCAGGTCTGCTCCGACGTGGGATATGCGAGCATGTGTGCTGTGAAGATATTTTTTCTTTTCTTTTCTTTTCGTCCCATCTTGATTCCAGGTTGTCCCCCCTCCTCGTCATGGAGTGCGCACTGCCTTGGTTGTGTTTCCCAAGCGGGTGGAAAAGGCTTGATTTTATTGCCTAGCCCGGTTCCTGCTCATGCACCACTCGCTCCTTCCGACTGCAGTTGCCCCCCACTTTCCACGCTGCGCTTTGCACTTTCCGCTTTAGCCACCAGCCACCAGCCACCATCTGCATGCAGACAAACACCAGCCACCTGTTTCTGCCAACTCGTCTCTTTTCGTCATGACCACTTGATATCATCACCAACATCTTGTTCTTGTTTTACTCACCTGCCTACCCTATTTGGCTATCCGTACATCCAAGACCCTGGACGAACAAACCCTCCAATGCCTTGCTCCAGTCCTTCGTCCGGATACGCGCTGCTTCATAATGCCCACTAGTGCCCTCCTCCCGTCCAACCATTCAGCCGTCCAGTTGCGCATGTGGCTGCCTCAGTTCCCTCTGCTGCTCCTAGCCCCCTGCACCCTATTATAGTAACATCCCGAGTCGTGCCACAACCGCCAGAGTCGGATGCTGCGGATGCCTCTGGCACAGACGTTTCACCTTTAGCCATCCGTAGACCCCGCTATCGTTCTCACTCGCTTATACCAGATCTAGGCCCAGGTCGAGAGCCCTGATGCGTTTTCTATGATGCGCTTCCTTTTTGCTCGCTCAAATAAACGTTGTGCGGCGAAAGTTAAAATCGCGCGAGCGTGCAGCATGGGAAAAGCTTGTTTCTGACGCTTCTGGTAATCCGCTTGCTGCTCAAAGTTTAAATAGCATCGCCCCAATATATTGAATATTGAGTCCTTTTCTCCCTGCAATTACGACATATAGATTGACATGAAGGAGTATACACAATCCGGGGTTTTCACAGGCTGATTTACTGGTGTTTTTATATACATGCACACTGCCTGTCTTTTTCTCCACCCAAATATCTACCAACTCCTACGACAAAGTCCTCGCTCTCACCCTCTGCCTAGGTAGCCAAGACACAAGCCTTGCTACAACTTCCCCTTGAGCAAATTAGCGATCATCTCGCGTCCCGTAATCACCGTCGTGCGCCACAAGGTCGGGAAATCCAAGGTACTCGTAAAAGCTATCAACAGAAATCAAACAGTCAGCCACAACTTTCCCGAACAAAAGTTTATTCCTCCTTGGCCCAGTCTTTGGAAATAGGGGGAAGGACGGCAGGAAGAAACTTACTATCAGCATATCCGAATCCCAACATGGGTGGAATCCATCCCCTCGCATATTCGAGCGCAAAGCACTCTCCGTCCATCTTGTACTGCTTCACCTCGCCGCGGCGAAGATGGTGCACGCTACCCTGAGGATACCTATTTTCCATCGTTCGTCAGCAAAACCACTCATACTAACAACACTTAAAACCGCTCCTTCCTTCCACCCAACAACAACAACAACAACAACAACAAACAACAGGAAAGAGACTCACCTCTCGGCCTCATAAACCCCCTTACCCGGCGCATACGCCAACTGCTCGCCCTTGAGAATATGAAAATAATCATCCGCAGTATGCCGTCCCGTATGCCCCTCTGTGCCCACGGGCGTCCCAAACACAATCAGATACTCCGTCACACTCGCATGTATAATATACATGGCCCCCATTGCGCCCCCTGCATTATTAAACACCCACTCCTCATCGAGATTAACATGCTGCGGGTGCGACGCCGACAGCGAGTCGACAATGTAGGATACGACGGCCGCGGTATCGTTGCCGTGGCGCTCAATTGCCGAGAGACTGAGTGCGTGCAGCGACTCCGGCGTGAAGATGTAGAAGGACTCGAGACGGGACTCGAGCGTGTAGAAGAGCGTCGTTAGGGCGCCTAGCACCAGCGAGAGCGTGAGTAGGAGGTGCATTGTCCGCGAGCGGGTTTCGCCGTGACCGCGAAATAAATTAGAAGAAACAAACAAAGGTGAGGATTACAATGGAAAAGAGTGTAGACTAGTTATCGCATTCCGCTTCTTCATCAGTTGTGAAAGAGAATCTTTATGGGCAGTTTTATCCCGTACAAAATCACAAATGTGCACGCACCCTCCCCCCCCCGGTCTTACAAACAGAGTGAGAAAATGTCCGGATGAGGAGGCCCAAAGCCCGGAACCCCGGAATGCTCCACTTGCTCAATGGCCTGTTCAAATCAAACAACCACACATCCCATGCCTGTCCTTCCCGTCCTTCCGTCTTCCGAGAGAGAGAGAGAGAGAGCTGAACACCCCTTTTAATCGAGGTCTTTCATTCGCCAATCACTTAGTACTAACATAATATCCGTATACACGATTTTTCTCATTGGACCACACACAGCATTACCCAAGCCCAATTTTTAAAGGGGTAGTAGGGCAAGGTAAATACGGTAAATACGGTTACAATACAGACCGTACGCCCAAATAAAAAAAAGGGGTATATATTATAAATCGCGAAAAAACAACAACTTGTGAAACTAGTATAAACTGCTTTACTCGCAATAACCAAAATAAAAAGAAAGGGAGAGGGATAACAGAAATATGTTTTGAAAGAAAAAAGGTGCAAAGTAGAGATCAAAAACAAAAACATGCAACTTCTCCCTTGAAATTAACAAGACAACAACAAAAAAACCCGCTTTATAAATCCGCTTTGGACATGTTACTTACCCCCCCCCCCCCCCCATAAAAGATTTCTTTCCTCCCAGATCCGCTATTCATTAACATTATAAACTCCGCAAAAGATGATTGAATCCTCCTTCAAACAAACAAAAAGATTGCCCAAAAAACTTATCATCAAGTCCCTCCAAATACACCTGTTTTGTTTTCCTCTTCCCGTTCCTCATCAGACACACCAGACGTGAGATCAAATCCAAAAAGATCCAAACGTCACCACCCCCCAATAAACGACAAAAAACTATCCACCATGGTAATCCAATCCTGTCCATTCAGCGTCCCCGCCCTCCTCTTCTCCCAAAGCCCTTCAACCATCTTACTAAGAAACACCCTCGCCTTCTCCCCCGCCTCACTCGTCCCATCGTTCCGTACAAGTTGTACCATACCCCCCGCATGCTTCTCACTCAGATCAATCTTAAAACTTGCATCGCCATCCGGCGGACAATACAGCTCCTCTCTTGATCCCGCCGCCGGCCCGATAATGCCCGGTGCAAGTTGAACCAAATGCCCGTGAATCAGTACGCTTTGTCCGTGGCTCTTCTTGGGCTTGAACAGCGAGCCCCGCACGGATAAGGCGATGAGACGGAGGAGCCCTGCGCCTTCTCCTAGCCGGATGATCCAGTCCCGGAACGCTTCGTACATCATGCGGAATTCTACCTTGATGACCCAGAGATTGTAGCTGTAGAATATCGCAAGTGCTTCTGAGCGTACGAGTCGGGAGACGGAGGCGAGCGGGTGTTGCATCTCGCCGTTGAAGGTCGAGATGCAGTATACGAGCGGTTTATCGACGACGAGGTTTTCGCAGCAGCGGTAGATTTGGTGTCGGATTTCGGGGGGCAGCGTGATAAAGGTAAGAGGATCGTGCGTGGTGTCGGTGGGCAGCGGTTGCCCGATATCGGTCGGGGTTGTCTGGACGTCTTCGGCGGGTTCGATGTCTTCGACGGGTTCGGCGTTCTCGACGGGTTGGATGTTTTCGATATTCTCAATATGCACTGTTTCCGACTTGTCCTTGTGCATCGCAATATGTGCCGCCCACTCTGCCTGCAGTACGCTGGCACCATCAAACTGCGTGCGGTTGACGCTGTTGTTTCTCGAATGCGGGGGTGACAGTGCATAGTCTTCCATGTGCTCGTCGTCTGGTCTCTCTTCCGCATACAGCCGCAGCCCTTCGAGGCGCGTGGCCTCGGGCAAGCCCAGCGCACTGCATCCAAGTGAATGGTCGGGCGTTGAGGGGACAGACGTTGCCCGGCTTTCCAGACCATGGTCGTCGTCGAGCTCGCTCCCATCGCCCAGCCCGTCCGTGCCATCCGAACCCGAGTCCGTGTCCGAGTCCATGTCAACGTCGGCGTGCTCGTCATGGCACAGTCGGTACCGCGGAATCTTTTGCGGCAGCTGCTGTGAGGGCGAGTTGGGCGAGGGCAGCTGGGTAGCGGATCGTTTGCTCGATGTGCGTACAATGGTGCCGTTGGGGCCCATCTTCCTCCCTCTCCGCTGCTCGGATGCGCCGTCATCGCCGCTGGCGCTCAATTCCGCCGCGGCGTCACAGTATCCACAGGGCGGCGTTTGGACGCTGGTATCGAGAGACTGGAGCTTGGGCGAGCGCGCCTTCATGGCTTCGGCGTCGTCGGGTGGTGTTTGGCCTGTAACGGAGTACCTGCGTTGGGTGACCATGACGACAAGAACAGAAGAGGAAGGAGGAAGAAACAGCAGCGATCAGAGGAGGGTGAGAGCAGGCTGATAGGGGCGCAATAAGTGAATGGTACGTGGAATGCAACGGCAGGCTCCAGCAAAGTCTTTCGCTGGGCGTGAGCTGGCAAGGCGGACGATTGGCTTCAGCAGGCCGTCGACGCGTTGCTGGGCGAGACTTGCGGGGTGCGTTAGGTAGCGTTGCGGATGCGGACCGAGTGGGGAGACACCACTTTTTTTTTATCGATTAGGCGGATTCGGGATGAAAGGGTAAAAGAATTGGGGATGGATCACGAGGGAGGGGGGGGGGTTGAAGCGGTGCAAGGCTACGTAGGCGAAAGCAAAAAAAGGCCTTGCAATGGTGCAACAGTGCAGCAGCAGCAGCAGGCGTACAACGAGCGTAGGCAGCGGGCAACGAACAACGACAGTATTGGACGAGAAGGGGTGAACAATCAGGGAGCGAGGAGATGAAGACGCGACAGGTTTGGCAACTGGGTCAGCGATACCGTCGGCAGTGCGTGTTTCATGACACCGCAATTTGTCGTGAAGCCTGCCAGCACTGCCCACTACCAAGCTCCACCGCTAATCTCTCGTGTAATCTTCTTACCCTTCTTTGCTTTTGCCATGATAAGCCCATGGACCCCCGGCACCACGTGCTACTTTACATATTACGATCCGCGTCAGCGACTACATATCTTCGGGGTATTTTCCATCTCGACTCGATACTCGTACCCCCCCCCCCCCCCCTCCCCCACTTCCGGCTTCATGCTCTACTGCCATTGCGACGCTGCCACACACAATTGCTGCTGAAACGCCTCATGCTCACACCATTCGACTACGCCAATACACTTGTCGCGTCAAGAGCCTTCCAATTTATCTCTTACAAACGTCATCACTCACAATAAGCAATGGTTCAGGAGAGCTGTAAGCATTTGTGTCACCACTTTGTTTCCTTGTAACCCCACAGTAACGAGTGTAATCTAAAATATGTATGAAAAGAAACCTGTGCAAGAGAGAGAAAAAAACTCCCCACTGGGTAGGCCCTGTTGAAGGACACTACACAAAGCCAGCATCTCCTAGCTTGCATCTTACCCCTCAAAAGTCACCTGTTGAACCGGTGCTTTACTGTTTGTTCACGATCAATCCTACCCCACCAACTAAAACTACCTTACATGCCACCCTTCTTCTCCTCCGTCATATGGGGCTCTCTCACCATGATATCCATGGGAATATTCTTTCCACCCCTCTGAAGGTTAACCCTTCTCGTCACCTGGAAGCCAAACTTGCGGTAGATCGGGGGGTTAGCCTCGTTACTCGACTCCAAGTAACACGGCCTGCCCTCACGATCCGCCAGCTTCGTGACGTGCTCAATGAGCTTGCGGGCATGGCCCTTTCCACGCCCACTAGGCCTAGTGCCAATGTATACCAAGTACCAGGCCTCGAGTTCTCGATCGCCGAGCGTGGTATGCATCGTGTCGTGGAGAAGGGGGATGAACTCGCCAAAGAAGCGACGCTTGCCTTCGGCCGACAGGCGGAAGTTCAGGCGCCACATGCCAGAGCGGAATATGGTGAGATAGTCATCCATGTTCTGGCCTGGTGGCATCCTATAGAAATGTACATGTAAGCCTGATGATCCCTTGCAAAATTGGTACCAAAATGTTTAATTAATTGATGAACTTACCACAGCGCAACTGCTTCAAAGTCTCCAACCGTAGTCACCATTCCCTTGAGGATGTGAGCATACGTGATGTATTCGAGAATCTCGACATGCAAAGCAAACTTTCGCTCTTCAGTCCAGTGGGCAAGGTCAGGTACATCGACAAAGTACCTGACCACCTCATCCTGGTTAAAGGCCTCGGCCAGACAACGAGCAGCTTGCTTGTACTCGGCAAGGGTCACGACACGGACATCATGCGTAAGCGGAGGCAAGGCAGGAGCGGTGGGCTTTTGCTTCACAATCTTGATGCTACCAGGGACTTCATTGGCCCTGATCGTGGCAGACTTCAAGTTGGAGGATTTTGCTTCTCCTGCAAAACTACAACCGACTGGCGTAATGGGCGACAAGGTTTTCGCCATGATTGCGGTTTCGTGGGTAAGCTTCTACTAGTATTCAAATGGGATCTGCCGCTTCGTTTGGTAATTGGGACAGTCGTGGAATAAGCCACCGTGAAGTGTTCCCCGCAGGGCTAAGTTATCAGGCTCGTCGAAAGGTTGGGGGGGTTAGTCACTTGAACCACAGTGTGTCTAGAAAGAAACCTGGAGTTCAAACAACGCTACTAGATGGATATAATTAGTCTGGTTGTGGATGATATGGGTCGTCGTGGGCTGAGCAGGAGCCTTGACCGTAGATTGCCTGCCATTATGGTATACCTTTTCTCGACTTCCTAGCTGATGGTGTTTAGGTATGAGCAGGACGATTTAAATCTCCTGTATGGACTTTGGAGAGCTGCGATCTCGAGACAGTTTCGACTCGAGATGGGTAGCGTAGAGAGGTAAAAGCTTGACGCAGATCAACCGACATCAATGGGTGAGGCTCGATGAGCTCCCTTTTGAATTCAGTGTTGCTGGTAGAAAGGGGACCCGAGCGACGGGATCTTCCTGCACCGATAGTATACGTGTTGGGTTATCGATGTATCAAGCCCGTGTACGTGGACTGGTGTCCGTTGATGTATGGCTGGCCCAAGGCGTGCGAGTTGCTTTTTACTCGTTGAGGGGGCTGTCACAAGAGCACTGACAGCACAGCTGTACGATGCTTGGCCAACGTCGAGCCGCAGCAGCAGTGTGTCGTGAGAATGTCCGGTTGCAGCCGAAGGCGTGTATCGTGGGGGTATTGCAGTAGTCACTCAAGCGTGCTTGACGTGAGATGACGAGCAATGATTGACTTGCTCCAGTGGTAGTAGACGTAATGCCTCTTCAACAAGAGCCAGAGATGGGGGGACATCAGCATACTGATATAGTTCCACGGCTACCCCCCATCTGTGGAGCACCCCAGCATCCTCGGGTGGAGGCCAAGGTCATGCTTCACCTATGCCGAGCAGCATCTAGTCATTACGGAACCATCTGCCTGGCTACTAAGCGTCTTTCCGTTATCATTCGTCTTGTGACCTCAGCTGCATGTCGGCCCGATGCGGCTCAACGCGTACATTATGTGTGCACGTATTTGCTCATTTTCATTGCTTTGCTTTGTTATTTACATGCGATCAGCGGTGGAATGAGGAGCGCAAGTGATGTGGCATTGACAGTGGCGTATGTACTGTGAGCATCTGTGTGGATGAAGAGGAAGCATGGTAGCGCTGACCTCGGCTGGACCTCCCGGAGTAGGCAATTTCAGAGCCATCATCCAGCCCGGTAGATCATTGAAATTCCCCATTACTCTATACCCAGCAGTTCAACGCAAGATCAGACTCGTATCGGCATAGATTAGGCTGCCAGTCATTCTGCTAGGCAAAGCTAAACAGCCAGAGGCGCTGCTAGTGGCTGGTTAACATGACCAAGCTTGCGACGACACAACGATAAGAGAGGGGTAGTAGATGCTGATGTACGCACGATAAAGCCAGATGAGTAATTGGCGTGGGGTCTATGAAAATGTAAACCATTGATGACGGGGATATTATCGGAAACTTGATATCTATGGGCGCCGAGCCTGCATGCATGCGTCGCCTCACTTCGGAGCCCGGTGTGGTCTAACGCGGAACCTTAGATTCGACACGGACGATTGGTCTCGGAGTTTGCGACTGTGCTCACTTGCAATACTGCCCACTTCACAGAGCGCAGTCCACCACTGCCTTTTACATACGCCGAATCTCCGTCTCTCCCATATACTTCTCCAGTCCGGAGTCGAGGTGGTTCCACCACTCGAACAGCATACTCTCACAGATGAGCTTGAACCATGGTGTGAACTTGAGCGACTTGTCCTGGAACATGGCCTTTAGATCCTCTTGGGATACCCATTTTGAATCCCGGACTTCGTTGGGGTTGATGTCAAGGTCGACATCGGCCTTCATGAACAAGATGTAGTCAACTAAAACGGTTGTGAGTACTCGTCCGCGACGCCGTTGGTGCCCCTTGACATTAGAAAAACTTACTCTCATGCTCGCCCCAAACACCATCACTGGGCGACTTGTAGTGTATCCGCGTAAGAAACTTGAAGTCGTCAATGGGCACCTGCTCGGACTTGATACCAAGCTCATGGTGGAGCTTGCGTACTGCTGCGCGACGCACACCCTGAACCGACTCTTCAAGTCCGACACCCGTCTCTCCAGGTATGCCTAGCGGGTGTGAGCAGCATGTGTTTGTCCACATGTCTGGGAACGTGATTTTCTCGGTCGCACGTTGCTGGAGAAGTAGACGGTTTTTGGAATCGAAGAGGAAGACGGAGAATGCACGATGGAGGAGGCCTTTGTCGATGTTCTCCATGAGATGGCCTGTCTATATCAGCAATGCCCAGAATTACACAATTGGTCGTTCTCAGTCGCCGTGCCCCTTGGGCTATGCTGTGCGCAAACACTTACACAGTTTCTTGGTCGCGCTACCAATGGGCAAGTCGTCATTGTCCAAGACAATGCACACCTCGTCCATCAGCCGTATCTGCTCCTCATCGTAGCCTTGCAGCGCATTGTCATTTGTTGCAGAGTTGTGCGATCCTCCGATGAGGGAAGTGTTTACTTCGGGAAATAGGCGCAGGACATTTTCCGCAGTAATCACGGGGTGCTGAGTGACCGTCTCGACAGTACTCATGATTGCGATCTGGAGGGAGTAAAAAAACAACGAGGATTGAGACGTGGCGATTGATCCCCGAAAGTCGAGAGAGGGGCGGTATACTTAGGCCCACCTGAGAAAGCGCGCGCCTCAGGGTCCAAGCTCACGTGCCCATCTTCGCCGCGGCAGTGACTTGTGGTTGGTTCGTTGGTCAGTCGGTATTTTGCTCGATTCGGTCAGTCGGTCAACGCACAACTTGGGATGAGCAGATACTACAAATGCGGTCTGGTCTTAACATTGCTCATTGCTCATCATTTCTATGTATCCTGCCAGCTGCCCATAGGCCTATCTGCAGGTATCAAAAAACTAAAAAACTCTGTAACTTTTCCGTGGCCGGAACAAATGTAAAACCACTCCAGAAAGAAGACTACCAGAAACGACTAACTCCGGATATCCCATATATACAAACGACCCGTACTTATGATACGGTCACGGTCTTGTTCTTCTTAGCGGCAGGTACCTCGGCCTGTGCATCTGCAGTCGCCTCGAGCTCCCTCTTCTCGTTGACACTGTTCAGCTCGGCCTCGACTTGGGCGAATTTGGCCTTCTCCTCCTCCGTCATACCGGGCAGAAGTGGCACTTCCTCGGTAGCATGGAGGTTGTTATGGTACGTACGGATGATGGAGTCAGTGTCGTCTAGCGCAATCTTGCGGATATCGGCAATTGCCTTGATCTTAGCAGTGCACTCCTTGTATTGTGCCTCAGTCATCTGCAGACCAAGCTGCTCGGCACGGCTCTTGATCGCGTTCCATCCAGTAAGCCTGCTGGCAAAGTGCACGTAGCGGGACATGCCGAAATCCTGAGGGTTGATAATTTCGTACGTCGAGGGGTTGTTCAGGATGGCTTTGGCGTGAATACCAGCCTTGTGGGTGAAGGCGCAGAATCCAGTAATGTAGTTCTGAGATATGAGTCAGCGGCGTGTCCAAATTGCTTCTACTTCGGAGATGGTACTTACGTTGAAAGGAATGTTGACTTCAACGAGATCGGCAACCAGGTCCTCAACCTCCTTGAGCGCCTTGATGTTGTACTTGCTGGTGACGTATTCGCGGTCGGCCACAATCATGCGAGCCATCAGACCTCCGAGGGGAGTAATACCGTTGCGCTCGCCAATGCCAAGTACAGAGGTGTCAATGTGCGTAGCTCCTGCCTCCAGCGCGCAGAATGCGTTGGCAATAGCACAACCAGAGTCATTATGGAAATGTGTCTCAATGTCGCAGGAAACGACGCCACGCAGAGTGCGGACCAAGTCGTACACTTGACGGGGAGATGCGCAGCCAACGGTGTCGGCAATACCAACACGGTCGACGCCAACCTTGTCGACGGCACTGTAGATGGAGAGAAGATCCACAAGGTCTGATCGGAACGAGTCCTCAGAACTAAAGCGGATCTCCTTGCCCTTGCTCTTGACAAACTCAATAACCTCAAGTGCCGTGTTCTTGATATATGTCATGTCCTTGCCGTGGCTATGCTCGCGGAGGTATGCTGAGGTTCCAATGACGACATCGAGACCGTCGACACCCGTCTCAACAGCGATTCTGGCATCGTCCATGTGGCATCGTACGTGGGTGAGGATCTTGGCTTTCAACTGCAAAATTATCAGCGTGCGACCTCGCTACCAGAATATTTGTAAAACGTACTCCGAGCTTGCACAGAGCCTCGCAGTCCCTCCTTGACTGCTCGGAAGCAGCGGGACTGGTAACTTCGATGTCTGGAATTTGATTAGCCTGGGAAATTTGCAGGCCAAGTGCCGCGGAGTAATTTCTTACAGTCAACACCAAAGTTGTCGAGGGCTTTGGCAATCTTGATCTTGGCCTCAAGATCGAAGTAGGCATTGGCAAACTGCTCTCCTTCTCTCAGTGTGCTCTCTATGCGAATAAAGTCAGTTGTGCTCTGGTATAGTGCTCAATTGCAAAACTTCGAATATCGACGCGTGCGCATCGGGTGGCGGTGAAGGTTGGCATTCTGAACGCACCGATAATCTTGAATCGCCCAACATTTGACAGGAAGTCGCCAACAGGTTGGTAAGGACTCCTGTGTGATGGGTGAGGGTTCTGCTTGGTCTGGACACCGGTGAAGCCTTCCTTGCTGCGAGGTGCACCGTTGGTGCCGTTGGCTTGGCCGTTGGTGGTTTCTTCTGTGGGGGGGCACATTTTGGAAAATTGAAGTGTATTGTAGAGTGTTGGAGGAGTGGTGGGCAAAGAGCAGTATTTGAAGGCCGGGCAGCTGCTTCCAAGGTGAGTCAATGACAAAAATCTGCTGCGTTGAGCGATGATGAAAAGCGTCAGAGCCGGGATCGGGCCTGTAGCTGTGCTAGGCCGGCTTCGCTGATGATGTGGGGTTGAGCGACCAACGGGAGCAGTCCCCTTTGATGCACGGGAAGCGGAGTACAGCCATTTTTTTCCCGCTCCCAGTCTATCCCATGCTCCACAAACCTGGAGAAATTGGACCAAGACTCCAAACGTGGTTTCCGCAGGTGAGTCAAGCAATGGGACTCTGGTAATTTGCAATCCACCCTGACTCAACGCTCTCTCCCGGGTTTGGGCACTGGTCTGCTCGCTGGCCCCTCGCCCACGCGGTATACCAAGCAAGACGCAATAATTATCTATGTTCTCGGCTGTCCTAGTCTTTGCGAGTGTATACGCTATACCAGGCATGTGCAACTCGATGCGAAGCAACAAATCACACGTCGCTTCCTGAAGATTACCATGCATAAAGGCTCGTCTAAACACCGAATTACACCGCCACACCATCAACTACCACAGTCCCAATTCCACTACCCTACTTGGATCCATGTTGGACAAAGGAGCACATGTGACATCAAGGGTTGCCCGTTCCAGCGACGACTCTATTCGCATGCTACAAGCCATGCAAGCTTTGCATGGTTCATGTATTAGAATTTGTGCTTTAATCAATTATGTGAAATTTTGTATATTATCTTACTATTCAAATGACTCAGAGTGCAACTTGATGTTCTGGGTGCGACAAGGAATTTAATATCGATGTAGCACAATACACATGATCCCTTACCCGCTATATTTTTTTTTGGGCAGACCCTAAAGACACTTGTACCTTCTGGGTAGCCGGTGGCTCAACACGCAAGCTTGTGGGGATACAGACCGCTGCTTGCAAGGTGGCACCAAGTCTTGACTGATGTCTTCATAGCCTGTCGCCACCCCGCCTGCAGAACTAGACTCAGGGATGCGTTGTCTATTTATCCTCTCTGCTATCCATGGCACTGGGCGGTGAGGGACAGTAGCTCATGACAAGTATGTCAAAGTCTAACAATTGTGATTAAAACAAAACTATGTGGTATCACATCCTAGTGCCCTAGATTGCCTCATGGTATCTGAATGGAAGCACAGTGCCTCCCCCCAAACGCCCCGCCTGTCCCAAAAAAAAGCATCATCTATCCCCCAAAGGCAACATTTAGATACTCTGCTCCATCTCTGTAATGTAGAGCTTGATGTGACTCTCCATCTTGAGATACTCGTCGTGGGCAGAGTGAACCTCGTTCTCAATGTTGTCTTTGAGCTCGGCCATCTTCTTCTCCGTCTGCTCAATGCGGACTCTCCGTCGCTCCATCTCCCGGCCTTTCTCGCCGCGCTCTTCCGTAAGCTTAGCGTGAGTATCTCGAAGCTCCTCCATACGTCTGCGCGCACGCTCTGCCTCTTCATCGCCTTTGGCCTTGAGCTTGTCTGTGCGGGCATTGATGTTACCCAATTGCTTTTGCAAGAGGCGTTCTTGTCGCTCGACGTCGCGCACATTGTTGCTCCGGTCGGCCAGCGCATCTCGGTGTCTTGATGCCTTTGCTAGCTCCTCCTCCTCTCGCGCCAGATCGGCTTGTACATCGGTAAGCAATCGTGTGCATGAAGTAACATCGGTAGCGACAACAGCGAACGAATCGGTCGAGGTCTGAAGGGCACGAGCACGGCGGTCTAACATGTCAATCTGTGTCTTGTCACCAGTGAGTCGATCGCTCAAGTCGCGCAATGAGTCTTCAAGAGCTGTTGGACTCTGCTGGGTGTACGGCTTCAGTTTCAGCACCTCGCGTTGGACATTCTCCTTGTTTTCGACCTTTTGCTGAAGCAGCTTCTTTAGCCTGTCCTGCTCCATCTTAGCACGCTCCAGCTTCTCCGCTACTGCCTCTTGCCCCCTCTTCAATTCTAGCAGTCGCGTCTTCAGCTCGTTATTGCGCTTCTCCTTCTCCTGCATCAGCCTTTGGGTAGCGGCACGGTTCCGCTCGAGATCGGCCAGTTGCATTTCCTTGGTTTGCTTGTCATTATACAGCTGCTCGATTCGTAATTTAGTGCGTTCGGCCTTGTTGAAATGCTCGTCGATGATCTCAGTTTGAGATTCGCGGAAGCGGATAAAGTTGATCATGTACGAAAATATCTTAACAAGGCGGCCATGAGTGGGCTTGTATAGATCGTTGAAAGTAAAGTCATGAATTCCACACTGGATTTGTTAGCAAAGACCCATCCGAACACTTCCGAATGGCACCCACCTCGCGCAATAGTTTTCGTAGAATGACAAAGAAGCCCATCAAATCTCTGGTGTCGCTGGTGTAGAGTCGCTCTGCGTCTCCTCCGCACATGTCTTCGGCAGCGGCCCGCATCGCTGGCGCAACGACTTCGCGAGTCGTATTCATCAGCAGTTCGGCCAGCCATTCGAAAACTTTTTGGATGATCTGGGGGTTGGGCTTCTGTAGGTCCGATACGGTGAACTGGATGCCGATGTCTGAGATACAACCCGCAATCTCGTTGTCCGGCTAGACGGGTCAGCATCTTTTCGACTTGAAGGGCGTTTGTCGACATACCAAGGTCATGAAAGCGTCATGTTCGTTGACTGGGGGTGCGCGCTGATTGTGTTGAGTGGTGCGCGCCATGCTCATGCGCCCGTTGTAAGACATGGTGGTGTTCTAGGCGACTGCAGGCAGGTATTGATGTATTGGTTGAATATTGCTGGATTTGGTTATCAGGACTGCGGGGTGATGGTGGTGTAAGGTGGGTGGGCGGTGTTTGTTTACGCAGTGGAGCGCTTTGTTGGCAAGGCACGGGAGACCCTGTCTTTTCCGAATCGGGACAAGCAGAACAGCACACGGATCCACTCCAGCTCATCCGCAACCAGACATGGACCACACAGGGCAGACTGTTCCGCTGCTTACGCTGTTTTCACATGCTCGTGAGCTATTGGTATGTACTTATGCAGCCATGTTATCTGTGCTCATATGATCTCCCAACGATGTCACGTGCACTCTCTTTCTAAGCACTGATACTCTAAGCGATCTCACCAATATGGGCGGTTTTTATACTGCATGCTGACTCTAGCGTTCAGATGGTGAGTGAACAACTGTCATACTGGTAACCGTTTCTCTGTGATCATATCAAGCAACGTTCGTTATGGGCTGTGACTCCTGTTTGGGCAATCGTCGCAAGCTCTCTCGTCTCTCCTTTGCTGACAGACAATATCGAACAACGCTACTGTACCTTTTGTTTTGTATATGCCTAGACATGTTGTACATATGTTTACATATCGCTACTTTCTGTTTGTACGAGAAGAGATGAGACAACTTTCTGTAGTCTGCTCCAATTGAGTACAGGCTGTTCAAACACCAATGTATTGTGGGCGAGGAGGTGAAGGAGAAAGAGAAAGATGCTTTGAGTTTTCAAGGTCACATGGGCGACACGCATAGGTCGATTAAATCATGTCGTCGTACATCCATAGACTGGTGGCCTTTGGCGGGCCTCGAATATGGTATGTATTTGGCAACCAATCCCTAGTTGGTAGGCGTACTCGGGCGGGTATAAGGTACCGTGGACGGAATGCTCCTTCCGACGCAGCCAATGCCAGCCACGTGACGCGCAACCAAAGTGCGAGAAAAAGAAACAAGATCAAAACAAATCAATTCTGTTGCCTAGGTATACTGCACTTGGACTCGCAGTGGTGCGCTGGCTGTGTGGAGGATTCCGACCGGATATGCATCAGCTTGGGGTTAGTGAGCACAGTGTTTATTGGGTGCATGGCTGTGCATGAGTTGAATGACACTCAGGACAACCAATGTATCCAAGTCACTAGGAGCAAATGCCCGAGATGCAGTGTTGTAATTTTGCGCGAGACGAGGGGGGTTATGGGGGTTATGCTTCTCCGACGCAGGCCAATATTGGCCTGCTGTTGTGGCAGCTGCTATACGTCAGGCTTGAGCAAAAAGAGTAAGTATGCTTGCAGGACTATGGAGCATTGGATCATAAATCCGACCAAGGGTTAGTAATAATAGCAAGCAACAGGGCAAGACGCAAAAAATGCTATAGTTTTTTTTGGTGATGCGTTGCTGCGTCTATGCGTTCACTGGGGTGGTAGTATGCCCGAGATAGTGCCAACCCTGGTGGAGACGAGGGGAGGGCTGGAAATGGTCGGTCGAGGGCGAGGAATGGCTTGTCGTCATGCATTGCCCCCTCCCCCAGCGGTTCGGCTTAGTTGTAGGTGTAAGAGGCAGAAGGGAAAGTAAGTTCAGACTTGTGGCTAGGGGCCAAACTCTGGAGCAATGTTTTGGTGGATGGATGCACAGTGGTATTGGATCATGCGCCTCGTAGGCGTGGCGGAAAGCAGCAAGCGAGGCAAAAATTGACGTAGGTGTGACAGTTGGCGTTCCCTGTAAGTAGCTATGTAGCCCGTAGTTGCATGCTTCGTATTGGCGTTGGCAATGAGTCAACTGCGGGCCGCCGAAAAAGCGGAAGCCGGGACTGCACAAGTCAGGTAGTAATACCACATTGTGCATTTGAAACGTCAGCCTGCCACGCCTTGAACGTTTCACGCGACCTCGGGGCAGAGGCGAGGGAGGCTTGGTGGGCGCTGCTAGATCTTTGCAGTAGGTAGGTAGGTAGGTAGGTAGGTAGGTAGGTAGAGTAGTATGGGCACATGCACACGCACCAGACGAAAAAGCAGGCGCCAGCGATGCGCAGCCGTTTGGGCCGGCGGGCGACGGTTGTGGTCTTGGGGGAGGGGGGCCCGCTGGCCGGAGCAGGGAAGGCCCTTACAGCGGGTGTGAAGGCATGCGCATGGTTGAGAGACGGGTACCTGAGTTGCAACGAGGCACACAACGTCGCTGTCGATGGACTTGCAGGTGGGCGGGCTGCAGGGAGATGGAGATCGTGACGGTAGTCTCCCCCCCAGCAAGCCACGGGCACCGTTGGCGTGCAGGAGCAGGAGCAGGAGCGACGTGTCCCACTGAAATTCAATACAGACATGGTTTGGGTCGCAGGCGTGCAGCGTACCGCGCTCTGGCTCCGGTGCGGTACAGTGCGGTGGAGTGGAGTGCAGTGCAGTGCAGTGCATTGCAAGTGCAAGTGCGAGAGCGAGATGCAAGAAAAAGCGTGGAAATGACAGCGGCTTGAATGAGTGTTTGTTTTGGCAGACAGTGGGGGCAGCGCGTGTTTCTTTTTTGTTCGACGGGGGCATGGCAGACCAGTGGCAGGCGAGCGATAAGCTGAGGTGAGCAGAGGGCGAGAGGCTGCCCTGGCCCGGCCCTGGCCTGCCCTGGCCTGCCAAAGCACGCCCGGTACAAGGACGGGGCACCGGCTGGAAGCTGGCATGGGTAGCGCAAGCCCCTTGCCACCGTTGGTTGGCCACGGCCAGGGCGAGATCGACGAGGCAATCTGGGACGATGCTTCTGGCGTTCCAATGCCTTGCCTCTGTCTGCCTCCGTTGTCGTGGCCGTGGGCGCGGTGCTGCCGTCGAGGCAAGATTAAAAGCTGCTGCGCTCCCTCGCTCGTGTCGCCGCCCTCTGCGCACCGACAAGGACCGACCAGGGCCCCAGCAGAGAAATGCCCGAAAAGAACAAGCAAGACGGGTAGCATAGTAGTATATTTTTGGCCCTGTCCGCCTGGTGGGCATCATCATCAGCAAAGGGTCGAGCCCTGTGAAGCAAGATTCGAGCCCTGTCTAGGAGCGTATGGTAGATACGAGCTGGCGGATCCTCCCTTACATCACATTGCAGCACCACCGCACCGCACCCACGCACACAGACTCTCGCATCCACACACAGACACCCACGCACACCCACGCACACCATACACACTACCACTGCCATCTCATACACATACACTGCTCCTCCTCTTCCCTGTCTCCCTTCTCCCTTCTCCCTTCGCCCTCGTCACTTACCTACCCGCTCGTTCGCTCGCTCGCTCGCTCGCCCGTTGGCGGCCCCAGCCCGAGTGCCACCCGCCCACCGCAGCCCGCGCAACATGCAGCCCGACCGGCCGTGCAGCGACTCCCATTCCACATAGCACCCGCCTCTTTCGCTATCCCCCGAACCGCCTCGTCGCCTCCACTGCCGCGACGACGCCCCTCTCCAAAAAAAAAAACATACACACCCGCTTCATAAAGCTCCTCGCCGTCGCCGCCGCGCTGGCGCTCGCGAAGCCCCATGTGGCTGTTTGGGCGGAGACGGAGGAAGGCCGCTAAATTAAGAGACGCTGGTGGATCTGCTGCCGCTACACAAGGGAACTTGCCTGTCGCATCCGCCGCCGGCCAGCAACCCAACACGAATCAGACCAACAATGGCCCGCGGCGAGGCCCTAGTCAACGCTTACGCCGCCGACGGAGCAGTTCGCGGTCCACGCCCGCTTCAATCCGCGACGTTGACAAGACCCTGCCCGAACTCTCTTTTGCCAAAGACGCTTGGCCCCAGTCAAGCACTGAAGATATCACCGCCTTGCCTGCCCAGCGCCGCCTCCAACACAGTCCGCACCTGCGTCCCATTACCCAGGAACACGGCGGCATCCTCTACAACTTCCAGTCTCACGTCCATCCAGAACTCCTGTCCTCAGCAAAGGATCGCGCCAAACTCCAGCGATCCCAGTCAATGCGCAGGGATCCGCATATTGTAGACTCCCTTGTCCGTCGCAAGTCGAGTAAACGGCGCAGAGAACATGATCACGTCCGCGAAGAGGAGATCCGCGCCATGTCTCTTGCCATGCCTCAGAAACGACCCGCTGGCAACTCTGCGAGTATGCTGCGCAGAGACAGCAAGAAGGTCAAGGGCGCCATCAACTACCGCCTCGAGCGCCCAACCTCGAATGTTTCCCTACCCCTCGCCGACTCGATCCACTCGTCCATGTCTGGTGGCTCAGACGGCCGCGCCTTTCGCGTGAGTGCACTCGACATGTTCTCACCTCGACCCACCATTCGCGTCTCCTACGGCTCAAACTATCATGCAGGCGACCGCACGTCGCCCAATGCACGAAGCGAAAAATCCCCACGCCGCGACCGACGACCAATTACCAGCAATGAGGAAAAGGCAAACCGGAGAACAAGTAGAATTGACGACTTGGCCGACGACCTCGACACCGGAGCACTCCGCGATATCCTCGAGCGAGACAAGAGGCGGAGAGAAAAGAAGGCCAAGGCTGATCAGGAACGTCTCCGCCGAAGGCTAGAACGACGTGCCGAGAAGCAGAATGCTGCTGAAGCCCAAGTCACGCCTGCAACTCCCCCCAAGGATAAGATCAGTAGTAAAGTTGGCCTGGGCATTGAGCGAGAGGCCCCTGTGCCCATGGAGGACGTTCGTCCATCGACACCAGTCCGACCTCAGCCAGTCGAGATGCCCATCACCCCTCCGACACAAGTCAATAACCAGTTGCCCACCCCATTCGAAAGCCCTGTTGAAGAACCCGTTGTATCCGATGCCCAAGCTATCCGCTTCTCTCGAGGCAGCGCCTCCACACAACTACATACCCGTGTCGTGTCCAATGCTTCCATACTCCCAGAACTCCTAACCGAGAAACTTGGCCACGACACTCCTATCGAGTTTGTGCACTTCCAAGAGCCCGCAAGGAGCGGATCGTTGCATCCGGTTGATACCATTGACACTACGGCGACCTCGAAGAAAGGATCTTCTATGCGTAGGCTCAGTACTGAGGGCAAGCGCTTGGGTGTGTTTGCTTCACTCTTCCGAAGAGGAAAGCGCAACTCGCAAGACCAAGCACGTCCTCCGCCTTCCGAAGCTTCCTTCTCCAACACATCGCGGGAATCCATGTCTCGCCAGCACATTCCCATTCACCTTGTCGGCACTGCACCTGTTGAGTCACAGCCAATGCAGATCAAGAGACCCTCCAGTGTACCTCGACGAACCCGATCAAAGTTTAGAGAAGATCTCCCCGAGTTCCCCATCTCACCTCCCGATTCCCGCGTGCAATCACCCGAAGCACCGGCCAGCACTGGCCTTGCTGCTCGCAGAAGAAACCAGCATCCGTCGGATATTCGTGTGGGACCGCCATCCGATGACCGATCTGATTCGCCCGTGAGTCCCAGTGTGCCTACCAACAACATGTCGCAGTCTCTTGCATCAGTCGACTCTGAAGCATCATGGCTTTCAGGAAGGCCGCTTAAACGGCCATCCAATCGGTCCCAAATGCGCTCTAGCCTCAAGTCTTCGGCTGTGATGCGTCACGAAGAATTCAATCCTTCCTACGAGGAATTGGGAATGGCCGATGACGAGTACTTTAAGAGACTTACGGGTATGCCAAACCAAAGAGGCTCTTCTCCTTACGGAAGCGATGACCGGGGCCGAAGAGCCAGTAGCACTTTGATGGCGCTTGACACTGCAGTCGAATCCGACGAGGAGGTCGAGTCCACTGTTGTAGCCTCGACAACCGAAGACGGAGACCAGCGTGTCCAGAGCGGCGTCGCCAGACAGCCTACTATAGTCTACCGTCGGCCTCGCATTCAGTCCACCGAAGGTCTTCTAAGCGTCTTCACTGAAGATACGGGGGATAGATCCTCCAAGGCGGCCGAAGTAGTGACGGGATCGCCCACCCAAGAGTCGCCAACATCACCGACATCAGATTCGGAGCCAATGGTGTTGCAACGTGCCAAAAGCGTTGATCTCGGCAAGCACCATGTCAGGCACCTCAGCGCTGGTTCGGCGAGGCTTCTGGACATCCAAAAACGGTCAAGCATACCGTTGGACGACATCTCACCCGCAAGAAGGCCTGAGCAGGAGTAAGACAACCGTTTTGTAAGAGCTTTTCTGATTTTATGACTTTGCATGCCTGCCACGCCACGCCATTCATTTTGCATTTTTCCTTTGTACCTTGATCTACTCACTCAGTCACTCGTTTACGATTTCCTTGATTGTCTCTCGTCTCTTGTTCCTTTTTGGCTTGGCAGCATGCGATTCATTGATCAGGAAAGCTCTCAAAATGGATGCAAGCTCCGTCTCGGACCCTTTTGTGGACATGGGTTGTCCTTTGCGCCTTGCATAGCGCGGCGTTTGTATTTTATTTTCAGGGTTTGGTTTTGTTTTATTGTGGTCTGTGATAGCACAAGCAGCTGCGGTCGGCTTCTGTGATACCCTCCTTATGGATTGCGATGTTGGTTTTGTAATTAATATTTTTTTGGAACACGGGCAGCATTTAGACGTGGGCAGTTAGGCCTAGTCTTTTAGGGTCGCCGCCTCATTGTATTTTCGGCGTGTAGACCTGGCGTTGTTAAGTCACTATCTCCATGAATCTTTTCTTTCAGGAAAGACTGTAATTTTAAGTTGAGCCGCACCAGTGGCTTTTGTACATCAGTCATTGAGCCCACCTGCTTGTGTAACTGTTTCTTTTCTTTTTATTAATTTCAATATAGAGATGGGTCGAGGTATGTCAGATTTCCAGTTCCCATCCATGACTTGTTACATGGCGCTTCCGAATGGTCGAGTTGCTGTTAGTCGACGTCGTTGTCGTGATTGTTGGATGGCCCGCCGCACGAGGCAGGACCCTGGTGGGGCAACTCGGGTCGTCGGTCGGCCAAGCACGTCATTCATCACTACAGCCCCTCCAGCCACCTGTGTACAGTAATCCGCCTTTATCAGCGCGCCTGACGCTATACATACCTAGGGAACTCGGAGAAATCCACCTTCACCTACCATCACAAATCCACTCAACCTCTGACATTGTAAGCAGCCCCTTTACGTTCCTGTTTGCCTCCCCGTCGTCCCGCTCCAGTGCACTACTGCGATTCTTGCATCTGCGCAGGGACTCCCAGGGCTTGCCGAAAAATAGGCGCGCCTCAGCATTGTAATCGGCAACGGCGGCGGCCAGTTCATTCCATTATCCCGAGCATTTGAAATCACCTTTTTCTTGCCGTCTCTCTTCTCGTCTAGCATATATTATGTTCGCGCCGTCATCGTTCAGAGTTACCAGAACACTACTCACATCTGTGCGTCTGCAAACAGCTTCCATCAACCCCACCTCAACCACAAACCTCTACCGACCACTCTTCACCCCGCGTTTCTTCTCAAACACCGCAAAAATGAGCGACAAAAAGGAGGGCGTCCACAACCTTACCACGTAAGTTTCTGCCCGTCGCCTTTCGCGCGACGTACGCAACGTCATACTTGGTAGCCGCAGCTGACGCGATGCGAACTGTAGCAAGGCCGACTTTGATGCCGCCATGAACGACAAGGATACCCTCATGGTCCTTGACTGCTTCGCAACATGGTGCGGCCCTTGTAAAGTGATTGCTCCCCAGGTTGTCAAGTAAGCTTCCACTCTAGTCGATTTACGCAGATTGCGCATCTCACACTGCGCTAGGTTTTCCAACGAATACCCCACCGCGCGCTTCTACAAGCTCGATGTTGACGAGGTCCCCGACGTCGCCCAGGAACTCGGTATCCGCGCTATGCCCACCTTCCTTCTTTTCAAAGGCGGTGACAAGGTCGCCGAGGTTGTTGGTGCCAACCCCAAGGCTCTCGAGGCCGCCATCAAGGCCAACCTCGAGTAAGAGATATATAGCCGCAATACACTCGGACTGTTCCCGCAATCATGGGTAATCTCACTCGACAGATGAGGCCTTCATATTGAATGGAGTTGCATTCCTTTGAGAACGATTGGGCAGTGGGCAGCAAGCGGGGGAATGCGGAATCATGATAGAGCTTTTTGAATAACAAAATAAACAAGTCCCCCCGTACTCTAGGCTTTTGATGGCCCATTACCCTGAAATACTGTGTTCTATCCGGAAACTGAATCACTAGACAGTCTTCACAGACGCGTCCAGGGTCGTACTTTTTCGTCCGCCGAAATACCTGTGGGAACCATTTCATAACTCACATGCTCAGCCCTACAAACGGATACGCAGAGGCACCCATATCCCACTGTGGCCTCCATTCCTTCCCTTGGACTCCCCCTTCCAACGCACTCAAAAGCCGACATGTCCAATCCTCTCCCAAACAAAGACTCCGGCACCCCCGTACAAACAGCACCTCACCCTGTCCAGTAAACAAATCAGCAAAGCAAAAATGCGTAATCCCCGTCGTCGTCGTCGCCGCTTGCCCATCCCGCACACGCTCTCGGCTCAAACCCTGCTGCTCACCCGCAACCCGCCTCATCCACTCTCCCCATCCACTCCCCTCGCGCCTCGCCAGCATAACCTGCCTTAGACAAAGCTCCCTTAGCGTACCTCTCTCCAGACTCTCTCTCAGAAACATATCGAGCCACTCTACCCGCTCGATTTTTATAACAGAGAGCTTACACACGACCAACTTGTCCAAGCAACAGTGTTTCGCTATTTCCTCAAAGAGATTCTGCTCAAAGTTACTGTAGCAGCTTAGTTCCAGGGACATTAGGTTGGTCATTTTAGATAGGAAGCGGACGATGAAAGGTGCACGGGGAGTCGTAGCAGAAGAAGAAGAAGAAGAAGAAGAAGATGGGGAGGGCGGTGGTGGTGGTGCGAGTTGAAAGCCAGATTCTTGTTCGCGCCAGTCGCGCAGGTTGAGCGCGAGATGGGTTAGCGAGGTGAATGTCTTGTCGAAGCAGGAGAGCAGTGGAGCGAGACTTTCCAGGCGCCCGATGCTTACGGCGCCGTGGTGGAATGGCTTGTGTAGTGCGATGGTGGAGAGTTGGATGTGAGGGGATGCGGCGAGGGCGGCGAGGGTGGAGACAAAAGGGCGCGAGGTCTCGCATTGGCTTAGTGCGCAGTATGTTCTTCCGCCTTTTACGAGCGAGGCTGGGAGACCTGTGTAGAGAAAAGTAATAGTAGTCAAGTTTCCCTGGGACATGTTTGCGAAGGCTTGTTTGAGCGTCTTTTGGTCGTATCGCGTTTCGTTGAAGAAGGAAGTGTTTTGCGCGGCTTTTTCTGCGGCTTGCGCCCACGCGTCTTGGAGTCTGCATTGTTCGGGGGATGCGGCGGTTTTAGAGGAAGAAGAGGAGGAGCTGGGGAAGGTGGTTATGTCGGTTATTTGTTTGGAGAGGGACCAGAGGAGCATCGAGTGTCGGGGGGTTGCGTCGATGATGAGGTGGCGGAGGGCATTGCCATATTGTGCGTGTAGCGATATTTGTACAAAGGTGTCCAGACTTTGTTTCGTCCAGGTTAGAGTGCGTTGCTGGAAGAAGCGGTCTTTGAAGAGGTGCGATGATGCTTTTGTTAGGGAGGATGTGGTAAGGCGGAATGAACGGGTGCTGGAGAGGTCCAGATACGAAGCAATGTGTTCGATGAGTTCGTTGGGGAGAGATGTCAATGTCATTCTGTTTGTATTAAGAAGAAAGATTCAAGGATATCGAAGGGGGGGCCCTTTAACAGAAAGATGGACCAAATAAATAGTAAACGTCAATGAATTGATGATAGTCCGACTTAGGTAACAAGAGCGGGGAACTCGTGGGACACGATGGAGCTAGCTGGTTCAGGTAGCGTACTTGCATATTTCCTAACCAGGAATATTGTTTTGGTTCCATGATGGTGGGGGGGGGGGCATTAAAATCCATGCATTCTGTTTTGTGGTAGTTATGTAAAGATGATGCTCCGGCTTACTGGTGAAGATTCCAGGCGGGGTTTTTTTTAGAGGACAATGGTATCTACAAGACAGATAACGCCGAGATCCTTGATCGAATGCAAATATCTTGGAAAAAATCACTCCGCCATCTAGTCGCTATCACTATTGCTGGATGAGTCACTGCTGCTGCTATCGCTCCCACTATCACTGTCGTCGCTGGAGCTAGTGGCATCCTTTGCAGAACCGGAGTCCGAGCCTGAGTCCGAGTCTGAATCTGAATCTGAACTCGAACTGTCATCGCTACTGTCCGAACTGCTCTCGTCACTTGAGATTTCGGATCTCCGCTTGCGTTTTCGCGCGTTTGATTTTGGTGGCTCGGGCTTGACATGCTGCATCAGCGGATTTATAACGGGCTTTGGTGGTGCCACGACTGGTGCAGTGTGCCCTAAAGCGTTGAGAAGCGCCTCGGCTCGGCGTCGCTGGAGTCTTCTAATAAAACCAGGGCTATACGGATGTTCTGCAAAGGCGGCCATATCACCGTCAGTCTTCCTTCTCTTTCTTTCCTTGGCGATGCGTTCCTGCTCGGCCTCCTCCTGAGCTACTTTGCGGGCTTCTTCATCGTCCATTTTTGCGTCTTGCTTGTCAAGGTCGTCCAGTGTCGCGTGGCAGCGCTGACGCAAGCGGTCAATAACACCTGCTCCTTGAAGTCCAGCAATGTATGCTGCCAGTGCCTCAGAATGCTCCACTGGAATCCGGAAAATGTTCAAAGCATTGTCGACAACATCATTCTGCTTGGCCTTGTTGAACTTCCAGTTGCTTCGGTCGTTGTAGTATTGGGTGAGGTAAGCGATGTAGATGGACGGATCCTTTTTCTTACCCTTTGGTGTGGGCGCAATTTGTGAGGTGGCTTGCTCGGCGTTGGGCTTTGACTTTTCCAGCTTTGACTCGTCCTGCTTGGGAGTGGGTTTCTCGGCCTTTGCGGGCTGAGGCGATGGCTTTTCTGCTAGTCTAGTCTGCTCGCTTTCCTGCTTCTTCTCGAGCTGTCCGTTCTTCCTTGCCGTCTTCTCTTCGTCGGCAATCAATGCATGCAGGACAAAATTCGAGACCTCTGGTGGCTGAGATACTTCTCCAGTGCCTTTCTGTGACGCAACCCAGGCTTTGAAGTAATCCTGTCCGGTATTGCCGTCGGACTTTTTAGTGTCTGGGGTAAATGCGACAGATTTCCGCGGTGAAGCTGAGGGGTCTTTGCGGCTTTGCTTTGTCAGTGGCTTTTGTGGAGTCGCAATTGGGTCTGCACTATTTGTCTCAGTGGATGCAAGTAAAGTTGGGCGCTCTGTTGCAGTCGTAGGTGATGCACGGCTGGGCTGGGAGTGCGGCTGGAAGCCAGCATGCTGAGCGTCTTTAGTTGCTTTTGGGCGTTTGGCTGGTTTTTCCTTCTTCTTCCGATAATTGGAGTCTCCCTTGGTAGGCTTTGCTGTCTCTGGGGCCTTCTCTGGGACAGTCTCAGGAGCCTCAATTGACGTATTTTGGTTGATTTGAATGTCGGTAATAGCGATCCGGCTCTTTTTGGTTTCTTGATGATGGGGTTCATCTTGGTGTTTCCGCTTGCCAAGCTTGGCCGCCTGATCGCTTCCATCCAGCTCAATGCCTAAGGCAGATTGCTGTGGAGCATTGGAAGGAGTTTGATTTTCAGACACGGCGACTCCGGCGTGCTCTTGGTTCTTGAGGGCGAGGCCCAGTCTCCGCCAGGCGGGAATTCTGCCCGCGTCTTGGGCCATGATCGAAAGAGGAATATGGCTATGTGCAACTGAAGATGCAGAAGTTAAAGGGCATCGCGCATGACCGAATCAGCTGGAATAGGGCGTTCGTCAGTATACAAAGGTCGAATGAGAAGTCGCAGGCAGAGAATTTCGGGGCTGATGCTAGGGATGCACGGGCCAGGTGACGGCGATCCCAGAAGCTCCAGGCCACAAGCAACGCGTAGTTGAAGCAGCGGTAGCCAACACCAGTAACCTCTGGCCTACATCCAGACCCGCGCCTTTTTTCAACACACCGCATATTTCCGGGACCTGCTGCGGGAGCTGAAGCTGAAGACGAACACTACAAATATCAACCAAATCCACCACCCGCTACCGCCTTCATCATGTCTGGTCCGTAGCAAGCTGCCCACCAAGCTACATAGATGCTGACAGCGGTGGCCACTATGTAGGAAGCGCAGGCTACGACCGACACATTACCATCTTCTCGGACCAGGGCCGTCTCTACCAAGTCGGTATGCAATCCATTGCCTGTCCACACACCGCCGGGGCAGCCACCATTGCCAACTGGCTGGCTGCCCGCTGCTGTGTCCTCGTTGACAACCAGATGCTGACCCCGCAACACCAGAATATGCATTCAAGGCCATCACCGCTGCAAACATCACATCGCTTGGCGTGCGAGGAAAGGACTGTGCGGTAGTCATCTCGCAGAAGAAGGTGCCTGTACGTGTGGCGCATGCGAGGAGGGGCCGGCACCGTGTATACTGACATACCTCCAGGACAAGCTCATTGACCCCAGCTCAGTCTCGCACATCTTCCGGCTATCGCCCTCGGTTGGCTGCGTCATGACTGGATCCATTGCCGATGCGAGAGCCTCAGTGAGCAGAGCGCGGGGTGAGGCTGCCGAGTTCCGCTACAAGTACGGCTACGAGATGCCCTGTGATGTTCTGGCAAAGAGGATAGCCAACATCAGCCAAGTCTACACTCAAAGGGTATTGCATGAGATTACGTACAAGCATGGGTCAATTGATTACTGACAGAGGGGCAGGCTTACATGCGACCACTAGGCGTGGCTACCACGCTCATCTCGCTCGACTCTGAATACGGACCCCAACTCTACAAGTGCGATCCTGCAGGCTACTATGTCGGTTACAAGGCAACAGCATCGGGCCCAAAGACACAAGAGGCGCTAAACTTTCTTGAGAAGAAGCTGAAGAACAAGGAGCATGCCGACGGCAACTGGGAAGAAGTGGTCGAGCTTGCCATCACCGCACTGAGCACTGTCTTGTCTGTTGACTTCAAAAAGGGAGAGTTGGAGATTGGCATTGTAGGAGGACCCAAGGCGGATGGCGCGGAGGGTACAGATCCCGCCTTCAGGGCGCTCACCGAGGACGAGATCGACGAGAGACTTCAGTCAATCGCAGACAAGGACTAGGAAACAGCAAACATGGGGCTGCAAGGAGGGTGTGGGGCGCTCAGGTACGGCCGCACAATCTAAAGCATTACGATATTCACAGGTAGCATGACACGACCTCTTATACGCCAGAAGTGCTCGAGCAGCACGATGAATAAAGACGTTAGACTGTACTCTCCTGCCTAAATGAACCGTGAGCGAGTCACCAACGCTGGGCATGAACAAAAAAAGAAGTGCGCGAGCTCAGCCATGAGGCCGCTTGACTGGTATGCCCATTCGCCCATGGCCCCAGATTCCCATAGCCTCTCAGCTGCCAACGGCTGGTCCTCAACTCGTGAGCAGCATCCTCGACGTCATCTGACTGGCTCACAGCATTCGGAGCGCCCAGCACAGCCGTCGCGTGGCTGACACCGCCTTTGCGGCTTGCAGCCGTGGCTTTGGCGAGCGTTGTGCGTCCCTACGCACTGATGCTCCATTCCCGGACATACCTTTCAGGTTCACCCTCAGCGGACCAGCACGCGATGAACGCACCGCTAATCACACTAGAGCCAATCGCCGCCTTTGCTGAGACTAGGATACACAGCCTGGCATCGCTGCCTTACCCGATTCAGGCCCCTAGAGCTGGCCCGCTAAACCCAATTCTCCATGTGGCGCACCTCGCGCTGCTGAAGTCAGTCAACACTACGCTGTCCACTCCAGCTGGGATGCCGCGGTAGCGGAGCACCGAAAAAACCAACTCGCTATGATGCAGGCGCACGGTTCCTGCATGCTGCGTTTCCCCATTGTAGCACCGATGGATACTCATGGCGATGCTAGTATGCCCTCGTCCTCTTCCTCCAAGCCTCGACATACTCTATGCCGGCCGCTGAATGGTGCGAGCGGAGACGAACCTAGTACAGCTGGAAGCGACTCACGCTCTCAAAGTGGAGCTCGGCACCATGTAGCGGCGGGAGTAGCCCTGCAGGGAGGCTTCTATTCTCTACCCAAGCTATCAGAACCTCGCCCATGGCCCTACTACCTTCACCGTAGCAGGAGTGTGCATCTGAGGACATATGACTATTTAACACTCCTTACGCCGCGCCTCATTCTTCCGTACAAGACAACAAGCCTCGATTCATTCTTCGATATACTACACTCCTTTCTACACATTCGTCGCCAGCCGACCTTTACTTTGAAATCTAATATTCATCATGTCTGACGGTCGTAAGGCATCCCTCAACTCTTTTGGAGCCCATCACTGCATCTTCGAGGGAGAATCTATCAACGACTTCATGCTAACATTTCAAAGTCAACGATGCCCGCGCCGTCCGTGTAGCGGAGATAATGACTGATTTCCGCAACCTCCAACACTACCTTGTCCAAATACGCGCCACACCGACAGCCGAGGAGTACTACCTAGATGGCTACTCTCTTCTCCGACAGTGTACGAGTGAGGCTCAGGCTATCCTCCAGACGCCATTCGCCAGCAGCACTCCCTCGGGAACAGGTGACCTCGAATATGAGAAGCGGCAATTGAAGGCGTGAGTGGTTGCTTTGGGGGGCCTCCTGATAGCATGCTAACATAGAGTTCACAGTATTATCGTGGATGCAGCTGTACGCCGCTTCCGATGCCAGCGTGCCTACCTTCGAGCCAACGCTGGTCTCCGTTGGATGAACAGCCGTCAGAGCATCTTGCGTGGCGAGAAACCTAATGCTAGTCATATGGCAGCATTGCAGCAAGCTGATGCCACATTGAGGAATGTACGTGAAATACTTCCCCTGTCCACCCCGCCTCGGGGAGCTGGAGGCCTTCCCTGAAGGATGAAAGCGCTTCACAAAACTTGGAAGACTAAAAGATCATTATCCGGACTTGAAACATGGGCTGACAAGCGAGCAATAGGAGCTCATGGCCATGACAGACGCATACGTTGAAAATACCCTCCGTGCCGCAGATGCAGCGCAGCAAAAATGGCTCAACGATGATCCCTCGCTTGCACAAATTCAGCAGATCATTCTGTCTCAACAATAAGCGATGCCCCGTAACGATAATGTCTCTCGACTTTGGATACCCCCATTATACTCCCCGGATACACGCCGCCTACTCTGGCGCCATTCATGACTCTGCGCTACGATATCATGCTGCATAACGGTCGCCTCGGCATCGGACGAATCCGCCTCCTCCTATTCGCTCCACCCATCATGATTCCAGATATCCCTTTCCTTTCGGATTTCTGCCAACTTTTTTTTTTGATGGCAATCACCCTTTCTCACTCGACAACAGTGCTGGCCACGCCCCATTTTTTTCTCCCTTTTACAAGCATAAAACGTTATACATGTCAGTTTTTTTTGGTCATGGTCGGTCTTAGCGCTTGCGTTGGCGTTGGCGTTGGCGTTCAGCTAGTCCAATCCTTCGGGATATGTCATTTCTTACTGGAAGGTGCACGCGGTCGGTAGTATGCATCCGCTAATGAGGATATGCTGGAGAGCGAGTAACGAGTGAAGTTTGTGAACTCTACATCGCTTGATTTCCTCGGCTCGATTATCTTGTATTACCAGCACTCTGGATTTCACTCTTCTCTCCTCCTCCCTGCCCCTGTCCTGTTTTCTTTCCTTCTGTGTCTAAATTTATATTTCGTTTCTCTTCCTGTCCATATACTCATGTATTGAATATATACAACAGTTAATTACCATTTCAAATATTCACTTATCCACCGTTACGAACGCTTGTGCTGAAGAAAGACCTAAGGGAAAAAAAGCCCGAAAAGCATCTAGAAGCCGTACATGCCGAACATTTACGTGGTACGCCGCAGCGCCAGAACTACACGTGAACTTTTTCTTGTTCTCAGCCTTAACTAGCGCGGCTAGGGCTACTAGTCTTGAGCTTCGCAAGGCACTACGCACCGTAAAACATGATTCAGGTTCAGCTCGACAGGCGCCGCATGACACGCAGCGGGCGAGCATGATGGGACCATTATCGGATACCGCCGTTGTGGAACCGAGCGGTCATGATCGTTTAGGCGTGTACTCTTCACCTTTCCCCCCACTACCGCTCCACACCTGGTGAAACTGCTGCCTTGAAACTATGCAATAATAAGCCACAGAAAGCGAAATAAGTCTACTGGATAATAGAGAGCAAACGTGACGCATGCCGTTGGCCGAGATGGTGCGAAATGACGATATTTCAGCTCATATCGTCTGCAATCGCAGGGCTGAACTTTTTATCCTTGCGATCCTTGCGGATCGAAGGCAGACACACTTTGCAAAATGTGGCCCTCTCTATCCTTCCTCAATCCTTCGTCTCGTTCGTCTCTCTCATCTCCCCGCAGAACCAAACGTCTTCCACAATCCGCCTGGCCACTAACCTCCGCAAAAAAGGAAAGCTATTGGGGGCGCGGAAACCGTATATACCGAACAGAACCCCTCAAAATAGTACACAACGAAAGAGGAAACGATAAACAAGAGTGATGTGCAAAAGTAATAAGAAAGCATACTTGAAGAAAAAAAAACGCCTTTCTTCTTCTTGCGGAACGCAAGATGCCGTAACCAACCACAGCCAAACCATCTACTCTTACAACGTCCTCCGCATTTACTTTGCTTTTCATCTTCCCAGAATATCTTCCAACAGAAACTTTAGAACAGGGGATCTTTTTTTTTGTTTCGATCTTTGCCCGCCCCCATCGCACAATTCACAATCCCAGATCCCGTCCTCGCCTCAGGCATAACAACGGCATGTCCCGCCCACTCGCCTCGCCACGTGATTTTCCCCATCTTTTCCAACCTCCCCTCGCTTCGAGGTGTGTGTGTGTGTAACCTTGCACCTACACATACTACTTCCGTGTAACATTATCCTTTCTGTGGCGCTTTTTTGTTATTATTATTATTATCTTATCGCGTATTGCGTGTATGCGCCGTCTGTGTGTGTAAGTATGTGGTGTGGTGTGTCTGTGTCCCGTGTGGGGCTTAGATGGGAAGGATTGCGAGAGGTGCAGGAAGCTAGTTTGCTTTAGACGAGAAATTGTGCCATGTGTGCATGTCATGGTAGTACATGCATATTCGGGGATCCCGAGAGCCGCAGGGCTGGGGAATCTTAGCGGGGGATTTTTGCGTCATTTGGGGATTTTCCTGGGATTTTGTTGTGGAGGAGACTGGCCTGCTGGGGGAGGAGGCTGTGTGATTCTTTTTTCTTTGAGGGTGTGATGGATGGGTGGAAGTTTTATTTTTAGCTATGTATGTAGGTATTGCTATCCATGTTCAATGGTATTATCGTAGGGTTGAATATGGTCAGGTGGTTTTCCGTATCTCGTTGGCTACTACGTATCGCCGTGCGCTTACTCTGAAATCCTACCTACTACTATCCAAATCCTCTCGCTGCCTTCGCATCAGTTCTTCCAACTCAACCCTTTGTCTCGTTATCAGTGCAAGCGTATTCTCTACCCTCGTCTCGCGCTCTTGAAGCGCTGTCTCCCACCTTAGCAAGTTCGTGTACTGGACATCTAGAAACCGCTGTCGCTCGTCTAGGTACTGAGCGTGAGCCTCGGGAGTACGGAATGACTGAGAGATTCTAGTGTGAGGTTGTGGGTGACCACCGCGAGGTCTGGTCACTCTACAATCTGCGCCGGAACGTCGAGTACCAGTCTGTGCATGCGGAGAAGCAGGCGTCACGGCAGATGAAATGGTATTTTGCTGTTGACCTGCACCCATCAAGTCCTCACCAGGCGTGGCGCGATGCTGCCCGTCTCGAGCACTGGGCTCGTCCCGTGCACGCGCCATTCCCCGCGTAACATGGCCAGTGAAGCGGTCGCCCCTAACCGCGACTTCGGGTGCAGTCCCGTTCACGGCGGTTCGGAAAGCGTTCAATGCGCGCACGTTCATGAAGCGGTTGAGCGTGTTCGTTCCTGGTGTGTTGGCGGAGATGGCTCCTCTCCTTCTTCTTCTAGACTCAACTCTGTTGGTCTCGCTTCCACCACCAAGCTGGCTCTCCTCATGACCGTGTTGCAATCGATCCTGGCGTCTGTTTCGGTTGGTCCGATCCGCTCCTTGGTTATCTGCTCGACGCCGTATATCAGCGATATCGGCCGTTAGGTCTTCGTAGATCCGGACTTGGGTTGCATAAGCAGCTTCTTCTTCCTCTTCCGAGTCGCCATCTTCCGATTCCTCTGACGAGTCAATAAGGACGGACTGATCTTGGTCCTGCCATAATGGCGATGAGTGTGTATCAGTTCGTAGCCCACCTCGATTGTGACTTCTCATAGGGTGCGCCGTGTATCCGGGTGGAAGCCGATTGTGTGAACTAGAAACTTCTCCGCCCATACTCAGGAGCGGGTTTGTCATTGCTCTTATATTAGCAAGACTTCGATCTTGTGCAGCGAAATGGGGGGCAGAGCCAAGTATCCAGACTGTGCGACACAACGGGCATTTTTTCTCATCTCCGGGATGGTGATCGAGCATTTTTTCCAAACATGTGCTGCCAATGCGGTGGTTGCACCCTATGATTCCTATAATTTGGAGACAGGCTTCAGTGATATAGCTGTCCAGGCAAATGGGGCAGTCATCCGAGTTGGAATGTGGAGTGGATGGTCTAGTGTGATTGGCTACAAATCCCACAGCAGTTGTTGGGTGTATGAACAAGGCTGGTGCTGTAAATACCGTGGGAGATGGAGGACGTGCGGGTCCGTTATATGCCGGGTCCAGCGCAGCGGGGTGAATGCAAGCATAGTCTGAGGGGTTTGTTCGAATGTACACAGGTGATGAAGTACGATTAGAGGTTTCCGGACGGAGGTTTGGATGTGCCATGTTGAAAACCTCGGGTATTGTGCGGTTGTGTACTCAGGCTGATGTGTGGTTGAGGCGGGGAATTGAGGAGGTGGGATATCCGGCTTGACTGCGGCACCATTTAAGTGTTGGGGCGAATGGTAGTGAAAACATCAAACATACAAGGGTTTTGGTAGGGGTTTTATGACCCGTGTTTGCGTCACTGTTATGAAAGTGAGACTGACCAGATTCGGGGTAAGTGAATGAAAGTGACCTGACAAAGTGCTGCCTAATGAAAGGTGAAGGCAAGATACACTGATGGCTTGTAAAAATTATGTGAGTTGGCTTTGTAATGAAACTTCAGCACTTACTGTTTGCTGTGCTGGCTTTCAATTCACACTAGAAAAAGTGATAATCGGTAATGAATGAAGACGTTGGACTAGGAATGTTCGAAATACTGCCTTACTTGGGGAGTGTCTGAAGAAATGAGTAGGAGTGAGTGTAGATCCATGAATAAAAAGATAGTACTCAAGAGATGTACATGAATTATGTTGGACTACTTTTGTGCAATGGCCAAGCAATGTAGACTTGCTTGATGCCAGTGTCTTGACCCGGCGCAGTGATTTATGAGATTATGAACAATCTACCTATACAAAACGCAACTCTGTGTTAAACCCATAAGCGCCGAATGAAGGCCAATAGGTCTATTGACATGAAACAGTCGATCCAGCCCCGCGTTTAGTGAAGATGACATGTGGCGCGGCTTGTGGCGGTGCTTTGCCGGGTATTTGCTTTCCGCAACTTTATATCGATGACCACCATCGTCGTGGACATGGTTGCGGAGAAAAATCATGTGGCTATTTGCTCGCAAAACCCTTGTTGGGAACATGTTGCATTTATCTTAACTGCTAATTTGGACCAGGGTCATTGGACACCGCATGCGCCACATATCGAGCTATGTGTGAACAGGCCGCAGTTTCCTAGTCTGGTCCAAGAAGGCTGAGTTTGATCATCAGTCAATCGAGTTGTAAGCACCAAGGCACCCATTATTCGAAGGTCTAGACCATGGTGTAGTAACAATGTAATCAGATATACACCTATGATAGCTGACCGCTTGCTTATTCGTGGAAATTCCGGGGAGCCTCGATATTGTTCCGTCTTCGTCCAAGCATTTGGCACTTTCTCTCCGAAACCTGGAGTACTCGAAGCTAATGCAATGTGCTGCACGCAAGTCACAATGCACCTAGAAATGCTAGTTGCCCTTCTGTTCACTACTGAGCTAGTTGTTACGTAGTGGGACGGGGCGCCAGAAGGTAGGGATAAAGATTAACTAGGATGATTTGGTGGCCTTGTGCAGATATATTGATTGTATTATCTCCTTCGTGGACCAGTCTAGTTTTTCAAGACCGTAGAATTGATGTTCCTCCAGTCAAGAAAGTCATGTGATGTGATTAGGGATTGCTCATATCATACGTAACATAAAGGAGACACCGCATGCGGTTACTTATTTCTCAAATAAAACCTTGCAAATAGCTATGATCTTTTGGTCATATGGCGTGAGATTTCTGTCATGTTAGTTATCATGTTACGAAACGCTGTCATGCCCACGATATTGACTACTGCATGCGTATATGAATTCTGCACCATGCTCATTCTTGTGAGCCTTGACTTACAGAGCCCAGAAATATCTAGTGTACTCACATGCATATGCATCCAAGTAATTCTGGCCAATAGTTGGTTTTGGCGCAAATGGCAACCCTATGTGGATCAGACATTCGCGCAAGCCCGATCTGCGTATTCCAGAACTCTTGGCTGAGGCGAGGTTTCAACTCAAGCCAATCACTTTTATGTATAGTACAGTTTTTAATTACAAGAGTCGTCCATGGTTGTTGGATTACAATATGTACTTTCTCAGAGTCCGCGGGCCTTTTGTTTTGCTTCAACGATGTCCAAGACGTCTGTAGTATTGTAGCATTATTTGACCTTCTTTTGTAAATACCTACTTGAACCATCTGTATGAACATGCAAAGTGGCGAAATGGCGGTTGGCGGATTAAATTGTCCGAAGATAGGTGATGGAATGTTCGCAGCCCTCAGCCTTGCATTTGTACAAACAACACGCTAGTATAACCAACCATAAGGTGTTCCAGTTTTCTGTGTTATAAACGTCTTGGAATGCAACCCCTAACATCAATCGTTTCCTTGGCTGCACTGTAGCGTCGGGCGGAGGATCCACTGCCAAGCGAGTACGATAACCATGTGGAGTTCCGCGAATGAGCTGCGGAGAAACAAAGGGTGGAGCTCCTGATTTGGTAAGATGGGTAGGCTAGAGTTTTTGAGGAGGCCTCAACAGTAGGTCTGGTGAAGATGAGGTAGGAAGGTGACAGAGCGATGATCAACTACTTGGGAATGCGAATGAGACCCGCCGGCTAAGTCTTCCATTCCTCAGCATAGCCAATTTACTTTTAAAGCTTTCATAACAACCTCCATTAATTCAGGGTTCATTCGCTTCCTGGATCAACAAATTCACAATATCTTGACCTTATTTTCAACATGAGATTTGCCGGACTCGTCGCTGTCATTACAGCTCTCCTTCCTACAGCTCTTGCCTGCAATGGATACACTGGAGGTGTACCTGCTGCTGTCGGCACCAAGACCAACAGCAAAGTCATTGAGATCGCGGCTGGCCAGACCTTTGACGGTAAATGGTACAGGTATGATCGTGGTAGCGGTGCCTGCTCCGGTCAGACCGAGGGAGGGGCTTCGGACGCTGTATTCTTGCTGAAGGAAGGTGCCACTCTCCGCAACGTAATCATTGGAAAGAATCAGGTGAGTCTCATTCACAGAAAACAGCAGAGAGGACACCAATTAATTCGCCTTAGGCCGAGGGTGTCCATTGCCAGGGCCATTGCCGTCTCGAGTATGTCTGGTTCGAGGACGTCTGTGAGGACGCTATCTCCATCAAGTCGGACAAGCCGGGCAAGGAATCTTGGATCATTGGTGGCGGTGCCTACCACGCCTCAGACAAGGTTGTTCAGCACAACGGCTGCGGTACCGTTAACATTATCAACTTTTACGTCAACAACTACGGCAAGCTTTACCGCTCTTGCGGAAACGTAAGTCTTTTCGATCCAGTTACAAGCCTCACGGAACTGTGACTGACCAATCAAATAGTGCTCCACGCAATGCAAGCGTAACGTTTACATCGAGGGTGTTACTGCCGTCAAAGGAAACGAGTTGGCCGGCATTAACAGCAACTACGGCGACACTGCTACTCTAAGAAACGTCTGCTCTGACGCAAAAGTCAAATGCCAGATGTATACTGGTTGTGCTGGTGGCTGCGAGCCCCAGAAGGCTGGTGTTTGCTCTGGCTAAGCTTACTCAGATGTTCAAGCCGTGATGTGACCCTGCAGCCAGTTGCAACGCATGATGTGATATGAAAATTGGGCTAGGTCTTTGTTCTTGTGAATACTTGTTGCTTTGTAAATAGCCTCTTCTTCTTCAGTAAATATGCAACCACGCTTTGTTCCACTGAAGCACACATAATTGATACAAAACCCGTTAACCGTTTCCTCCCACATCGTTCTGATTACTGATGTCCAAGTTCACGATACCTGAAGTCAATCTAGTGGGTTTCTCACGCTGTAGCTATTTACGACAGATAGTGGTGAGTAAAGTGGGTTTTTCCTGCTGAGGAGCTTTTTTTGTCTTATAATTTAGTATGTTGGCTCCACTGGTTTCTTGGATGCTTATCTCTCACAAAAGCCAAGGACCATTTCAGAAATTATGCACACGAGTCCTGCAGAAACTCGCAAAGGAATGATATTAACTACTAGTAATTCTAATAAACATCCAAGGAATGTAGATATTCGGAACAAAAGACAAAAACACCAAAGCGCTATGCAAAGTAAATGCTACTCATAAGGAATGTCCTCGAAGATCGTCACCAGCCCCCATCTCTATGCTCCATTACCGAATCATCCATTTACAAGAAGCACTCGATAGTGAAGGCAGTAACATCGGTCTCAATAGCCTTGTCAACGTTGCCGTCGAGGTCGACAAAGGTGTTCCAGGAGTTAAGGACCACACCGAAGGCTGGGGCGGCAGGGTCAATGAGGACGCATTGCACGTTGTTGCCGCCGGCACCGGGGCTCACGGCTTGGATTGAAGTAGCGAGGACCTTGGGGCCAAAAGCAGCACCGAAGAGCTGGCCGAATGTGCGGGCTCCGCCGTTGACGGGGACATCGGCGTTGGCGTTCTTGCCAGAGAGGTCGTTGGCGAGTTGAACCGTGAAAACGGGGGAAGCAGAGCGGGCGGTCGCTGGGGCGGCAAGAGCACCGGCGAAGAAGAGAGCAGCAGAAGAGATGATCATGGAGGCCTTCATTTTGATGGTTGGAAGTGTTGTTTGGTGAAAAGTTGAAGAGAGAGGATTGGAAGATTGGAAATGGAAGATGGTAAGAAAGTTGTTCTTGTTGTAGAAGCTGTGTTGGAATGTGTTGTGATGATTCTCTGTTCAACGCAGAATTCTGTCTCTCTTATACTTCTCTCTGTTCGTGCAGCCTCGGTGTGGCATCTTGGAAATCCATTGATGGCTTTGCCTGAGCAATGCCTCAGTGCTACACCGCAGGAATAGCAGTCAGCAAAGTTGGTACTCCACCCACAGCTGCGCTCAGCTTTGCTCACGTTTTTTGTTTCTCTCATGTCATTCAACTTCTTAGTGCGCCATCATTCTTGTCAAGTCTCACTTTTGGTGGAGGCTGTATACCGTATTACTCTGGAGGGCGTATGAGAAACGGTCAAGCAGACCGCTTTCTGAATGGCTAGCCTTACCATATAGCTGATGCTTACAACATCATATTTGCCAGCGCATCTGGTATAGTCTCAAATTATTGCCAAAATTGGCTAGTGTCTGCTCATATTTTCAGTCTTCATTCACGGCTGAGTTGCGGTCAGCTGACTCTCCATTGGTCAAGTAAGCGAAGAACAATCGCTATATTTATTCTCGGGCTGATGTTCTTCGCATGTGGCGTCCGTTTTCGATTGGTGGCCTGTTCTGGGCGTCGTAAGATCTTAGCGAAAGGTGGGGAAGTGCCATGGAGGCTGAGCCATCAGCTGCGCCTCTTCGGTAGGATCCGATGTTATTTGGTATGTTTGGTATACTTCAGAAGCCACCATGGTTAGCATATAGTCGTGTGCCATTTTCCAACGCAACTGCCTTGCTATGGCCGCTATAATGGGACGGGATTCGGTTTACTCTAGCAGAAAGCCGTCACGCACATCACGCACAGAATGGCATGCATTTACACCTTGTTCATGTGGAACACTGCAAACATGAGCAATGGACGAAGAAAAATTGAACGAAATAATCAGCTGCTTTGTCGAGATATCATCTCTCTTGTTATTAGTCAACAAATACACCTGGCAATGTCTCGAAGTTTGTAATTGCACTCAAACGAGACTTGCAAAGATTACTCACTAGGGGTACAAACTCGAAGAACCGACGAAAAAGACTTCGTTTACGTTGCTTCTATTGATCGCTAATCGCCTTTGTTTAAGTTCTTCTGAGGAGATTTGATGATTATCCAACTTGAACTTTGACAAGTTTTCACGTGAGATAAGTCTGTCTCTTCGCAGGCATGCAGGCGGCAAAGCTTATTCTTGTCTCGTCAAACTACCGTTCATCATCAACAATATTCACGTGAAAATAAAATCAAGGATTCCCGAGTATGAGTTCAACAAAGTCGACTGCCGTCTTTTTGTCCATCTAAAGTACATAGCACAAACGACCCCGCTGCATCCCCACCCCCGCCTTGCCCGCCAACCCCGCTTCATTCACACATGTACTCCAACTCCAACCGGACGAATACCCTGGCCCTTGTAGAGCAAGTCGCACCATCACGCCATGTGGTGGCAATATGTAGTACCACCACAGCATTTCAGAATTTAGCCCAGCGCTGCGCCAAGTGACCGCGTTACGGCCATCAGAGTTGTTATACCACGCTTGGCAGTTTCATCAGGGGCCTTAGTATACTTGTGCTTTCTGCTCGAGCAGACTCCAATCGGAGCTCGAGGCAAGGAAATATGCATTGACTAGGGCAGCAACGACAGCAAATAGTGAAGCGGATGGCGAGGTTCTCTCGCCATGTTCCGCGTGCTGCAGGGAAGATGACTACATACATATGGAGCTACATACATGAGCTGACTTCACTAAGTATATCCGTTCTGCCGAGCGCAAGGCCAAGAATTTGGTAGGGAAGGGAGAGGATAGAAAGTTGAGTCCAGGTAGCAGCACGTCAGTAGCCCTCGACATCTCACCATCAACCTTTGACTAGCCTATACTACGTCAATTAAATACCGGATTGCGCAAAACACTAATGATGGGCAGATGAGTTGGAGTAAATTCTTCTTCCAGACCGAAAAAATCAAAGAATCTTCAGTGAAATCCCTGCACGACACCGTGACGGCACGGTTTCACGCGATGCAGGGCCCCAAGACGCATACACAGGCATGTTACAATTTTCGGAAATGTACAATGTCCAAAAGTCGATGAATATCGTAGTTTCGGATGCCTTGTCTGTTGTTTGAAAAGCCGCCTTCTAATCCGAGATTAGAGTGTTTTACAAATTGGATACTGGGGATACTGTAAACGTTTCAAGATGACCTCGAAAAGAAGACTCGAAAAACATCATCGTAACAAGAAGTCCGTCCAGGGCATTCAAGATGCTGAAGAAAAGAATACTGAATGTGCACACATTTAGGCAAGACAATCAAAGTATAAACCCCCCATAAATTTCACTTCAACAAAGTCACCTATACCCTACCCTATAACATATTTACAAAAACCCCCAACCCCCAATCATATCCTCCCTCATCCCAAACCTCCCCTCACCAATTCCAAATACCCATCTACTGGGGTGGCGCAACAGGCGACGGCCTGGGCGGAATTGATGCTACCCAAGAAATCAGCCTACTACTCTATCCCTTGCTTAACCTTTAACAAAAGAAAAGATAAAAACTTACGAAAAGCAGGGGGCGCGCCCGTAGGTCTCGGCGGAGCCCCACCAGTAGGGAATCCAGGAAAGCCGCCTGGCGGGAATGAAGGTACACCGCCGCCGGGGAAGCCGCCAGTCGGGCGAGGAGGAAAGCCTGTAGGCACGGGGCCTGTAGGGCGTGGTGGGAAGCCCGTTGGGAAGGCAGGGGGAGTGCCGCCGGGGGGGCCCGAAGGGGTTGGTCGGGGCGGGAGACCGGTCGGGGGAGAGACTTGGCGTTCGATGAGGGGGGCGGCGAGGGCGCTGGGTATGTTAGTGGAGGGGATTTTTAGGGCGGGAGGGGTAGAGGGGGTAGGGATGTACCTGGTGGCCAGGAAGAGGATAGTTGCGAACTTCATAGTTGAGAATCGAGACAGTAGTTGTAGTAGAAGCTAGATTGTAGTAGAGATAGCCGGAGAAGCTTGATGGTGGTGAAAGAAGATGGCACTGAGATGGTGCTCTTTATACATCTCTCATCGCGTATCGATTTTCCCAAAGGCACTCAGTGAAAGTCATGTTCTTGGGTGCCAGTCGCCCAGTGTAAAGTGCTTTCACGTCGATCTATCCAAAAGCAAGGTCTGATAGATGAAAGGCTAATATAGCAGGTGTGGTATCCAAGATGTCGTGATTAATAAATCCATCAAGCTCAGACTTGAGTAAATTGGCTTCCTTGCCGAAATCGCTGGCCGATGTGCCTTTTTGAAAGCAAATGACGTTTTGTAAATGTTCTGTTGGGGGATGCTGTGCCAGGTCACTGCAATTAGACGTCAATCAATTGCAAACATGGTCGAGGTAGGAGGCCAGATTGAGGGTCTTTGTACAACCATTATCAGAGACGAACGATGGTGGACACGGTGGAAAAGGATTGGTAACCAAGCGTTTGTTCAAGCCCCCTCGGCAGTTGCTTCTTGATTGCTATGTAGCAACTAATCCAAAAGGAAGAATGCTTCTGTGCGCGGAGAATTGACATCGAGACCACGTACCCTCAATCTAAAATTTGAAGACGTGTTGCGGCCTAGACTATTGCGACAGGCCGGTTTAGCCTTTTTTTGTTGTCCCAGGAGATGGGATAGGCCGATCGAATCTACATAGTAGTTCTTTGTGTAGTGAGGTGATATAAGGCGTGATGCATTTACATATAGTGGGTTATGAGCTCATATCAATGTACAGAGATGCGTTTTGTGTATTGCTATTCACAAGGTTCAAGTGACGCCATTGCCAAGATGAAATCAACATAAAATGCATCAGGAAAAACGACAATTTCGTCTGTCAGATGATTATCAGTCAGTTGAAGTAAGGACTAAGATGAAATTGATACTGAACTGTACCAAACTGATGTATTACACAAAATAGGCCCCAAACACATCATCCACGCACCCCCGCCACAACTTCTCCGTCACCATTTCAAACCCCACATATCGTGCTGCCAAGCCATCGATCGCTATTTACCAAGATGCACGAATACAAGCTTGTGTCAAGCGTAAATGGAGCTCTTGTTACAATAAATTTCTATTCGTCATTTCCTGCATGAAGATTGGGGTTGATTTGCACTGTGATTGGCGAGATGATAAAAAGCCGCCAACTCTGCCGGGCCGTGCCTGCATAATAGGTTAAAAATCTCCTGTCTCTGCAATGCCGGCCAGAATTAGCGCAGCCAATACCAATGCTTGCAGGAAGTGAAACTCCGGGCTGGGGTAAAAGGTGGAGGGGTTGGCACCATCTGTTCACCTCCCTCTTCTTCCAACTCCTACTAGAGAACTGTTTAGTAGTTGGTGCTCAATAGATGGGTAAGACAAAGGCTGGGAAAGGAAAATGACTCATGTGTTTCATGGGGGTGTCTTTAAAGTCAGTAATATGATCCACAAGGCAAGGATCATAGTTCAGCGGGGGAAAATGTGGAGACCAGTGGTGACCTCATGAACGCCCATAGGATATCAAGATTAAGCGTTTAGCATGAGTAGTACATATTACCACACACATACATACTATCCAGCCATTCAGGAACCACATTGAATATGTACGTTTTTATTTGCTAAAGAGATCCGTAATAAACGAAAGGACTGGTGATCATACAAGATGGCGTTCGCCTCTGCGATCGCTTCATAAACGAAGGAAATTCATTGATACAATCCAGTCTCAAACTAGAAACTTCTTAATCATAACAGCACCAATTTATGCGTCCCTACTACAAGACCTCAACCCAAAATGACCACTGACCTAGTTCCAGATTGACAGTCCAAACTCATCATTGCAAATTGAGACTTTCGCCAAGGATTTCGTATCGCGTTGAGATGGTGGTGCTCGAGTGGCAATGAAGGGTGAATGCCATCTAGTTGCGAGCGGGAGGAGGTGGAAGGGGATCACCTTCAACCGGTGCCGGTGGTAGAGGAGCTCCCGGAACTGGTGCTGGTGGAGGAGCACCTGGAGCTGGTGCTGGTGAAGGAGCACCTGGAGCTGGTGCTGGTGAAGGAGCACCTGGAGCTGGTGCTGGTGAAGGAGCACCTGGAGCTGGTGCTGGTGAAGGAGCACCTGGTGCTGGTGCTGGTGGAGGAGCACCTGGAGCTGGTGCTGGTGGAGGAGCACCTGGAGCTGGTGCTGGCGATAGAGGAGCACCTGGAGCAGGTACTGGTGGTGGTGGAGGACCACCACCGACTGCTCCTCCTCCTCGGGCGCCTCCTCTTCCTCCTCGACCTCCACGACCTCCGCGACCACCACCTCGGCCACCTCGGCCACCACCTGGAGGTGGTGGAGGAGGGGGAACTTCACCACCCGGTGGAGGTGGAGGTGGAATGGGAACGCCAGTGGGTGGTGGTGGAGGAGGAGCACCAGCGTCTGGTGGTGGTGGAGGAATGCTACCATCAGGTGGTGGAGGAGCACTTTGGCGCTCAACAATCAGAGGTGCGGCGAGGGCACTGTGTCTGTGTTAGCTATTGAATCAAGAGTCGGTTTTCAGGAAAGTATATTAGAATGAATAGTGAAAAGAAATGGGGGTGATGTACCCAGCGGCCATGAGAATCAAAAAGGTAGACCTCATGATTGATAGCAATACAAATGATTGTTATTTGGTAGTCAAAGGATTGATTGAAGAAGTGAATTGTTGTTCACTGATGGTAATGGCCTTCCCAGAAGTGCTGAAGCCATGTGCCTTTATACTTGAATTTCTCCATACTCTCCGCGATCGTCTGTCATCAATCTTCATGTTCAGTTGCATACTTGTACCTGGATGATCGCTGTCATTAGGGCGGAGTTCCCTACCCCGCGCCTCCCGTCCACGGCTTGAGCTGTGTAGTGAATGAGTACATGGCATCTGTGACGCCTTGGCCAAAGCCAAGAAATGAGCGACCGGTAATACCCAGATTCCGGAGATACGTTCCCCTTGCTGGGCTGTGAGGCCAAGATTTGGGCAGCGGAATGATTACGTTGGGATATGCTGCGGCAGGTGACACGTCTTGTCACCAATGAAGTCGATTGGATGGGTTCTCTTCGACGTGCATGCCCTGCGGCCGGAGTTCTGGACTTGTACCAAAGAGCTGGGTCGGAGGGCCAGGTCTACAAGATGAAACGCACCCTACAAGCCGCCCAATAGCAATGACGGTTGCACATTATAGAGTAGGCATTCAGACTCTTTTTTGATGTCATATCCGGCAGGGGTCATGTCTGATTGGCTCTCGGACCATTGAGGCCCGGCCTAGTCTGGCTGTCAGGGTATAACCCACGTTAGCCAAGTAGCCGATTAAATCCGGCCAGGTTTGACCAACAGGATAGTTGGTAGTTGGACAGGCGGGAAGTAAGACCCTTACATTTAGAGTTCTCTCAAGCCTCATTCGCCAGGAATCCGTTTCTTTTTGCACTAGAAGCCCATGTCACAAGAAGCCTATGTGCCGGCATCAGAAACGCAGCTGTTGTGAAACCCATTTGAGATTTAGCCTCAGACATTTGCGAGATTACAATCTCACTAGAAGCATAGCTAAATACTAACATAGTAGGAATCTGCAAAGAGTGAGTCTGTGGCATTACATTTTAAGAGACGTAAGACAGCGGGTTGGGAATGCGGCATTGCTGTGGTCATGTGCTTGGCATGCAGGCCCAAGGAATAGTGGGCATTGCCTTAATGTCAAGCAACAGGTCAAGCTTCGTCATAGGCGAAAGGATCAGCCTTGTTATCTTTGCTTTGTGCGAAGATCAACAAGTTTACACTCCCATTGTACTAGCACAAACGCATCATCCCAAGCCGCCGAAAACTTGCACAAGACCGAACATGTCGAGAATATATGAGGCGACCTTGACGTGATGCATATACATAGGGTAACTAACACGGCAAAGCCCGCAGAGATCCGTACTATCGTTTGCCGACTACAAAAAGTGGCAAAAAGGGCCGGCCGGATGGAGCAAATGCCGAAGATCGGCAGGTTTATATGCCCACTTGATCAGGCCGAGTGTTGGAGGCACCAGTTGGAGGCATTGGTTGTGGGGAGAGGAATGCCTGGCAATTGTCATTGGATTAAAGAATTAGCAAGGCTACATGCGTAGATCATCGTTAGCACTGGAAATGCTTCGTGGCATGCATAGCCGCACCTTGAAAGCTTTGTACAGTATACAGACGTAGTCTCCATCAGCTCTTGATGAAGCTTGGTAGTGTTAATTTTAGCACACGTCCTTAGTCACAGACGTCTCGTATAGTACGCAGATCAGTCGTCGTCTTCAATGACCAAGCCAATCTCTTCCATGTTTTTGACCTCAGCCCCTTCATTACGTGTGTCCGCATCATCGTCGGCGCTATTCTTGGGTACGTTTGCATTCGGGGCCAGCTTCTTCTTTGCTTGCTCCGCACCAGTTGTACTGTCCTTGGCGTCGCCATCTCCGCCCTTGCCGCCTTTCTTTGCCTTTTCTTTCCGTTGCCTTGCCTTTTCCCGCTTTAGCCTGTTCTTCTCCGTCTTTTCCTTGTCCTTCTTCTCCAACTCTTCTTTCCGCTTAGCAAACTCCTTCTCGTCTTCCTCCTTCTTCACCTCTTCGTCCATGGCGCGCAGTCTCTCATACTCGCGCCGCCGGCTCGCTTTGTAGACATGAAACTCGCCACTACCTGCACCGGCGCTTGAACCTTGAACATTTGCGACAATTTCTGGGGGCAGAGAGGAAGTCTTGGCAATTGCGCCGGAGCCTAGGATGTGGATTTCGCGGTCAGGCTTTGCAAAGAGGGCTTCGACCTGGGAGGCTTGCTCTGTACGTGGAGTGAGGGCGCGTTTCTTCACTGGGCGTTTCGAGCGCGGGTCGGCGGATGTGGGTATAGCCTCTGGGATAGGCTCGGACATGGTGTTTGCAGGTGAGGATGGATATGCCTGGCGCAGGCGGCGTTGCGTAGAAATCAGAGCACCAGAAAATACACACGTGGCCGATAGCCTTACGCGACTGCGGAGGGATGAAATGCAAAGATGTGATGGGTGATTTAGGCAAAGCGCAGAGAGAGGCAGTGTCGTGGAAATATTATCAAACATTGATGCGAGTCGGGATGGCGCGCTAGGTGCCTGGCTACGGCGCGCTAGAAGTGCCACATGCGCCTGCGAAGTCGCCGCCATTCTTGGGCTTGCAGCACCACATGAAACACGCAATATCGCATATTTCTCTGCCCCTCTACACAGGATCTGTTCTTGCCTGAAGCATATACAGGCTGAACATTTTCCACTACACGCCCATCATTCCCAGAACCTACAAGTGCTGACACCCGAGCATCCCACGCCAATATGGGGAAACCCCGCGTAGGTCCACTTTACCACCACGACCGCCCTCAGTGCCTGACCCTTCCGTAGATGATCATTCTGATTCGCCATGCGCAATCAGAGGGAAACAAGAACCGTGATATCCACCAGTTCATACCCGACCACAGGGTCAAACTGACCCAGCATGGCTGGACTCAGGTACGCTGTCTTTATCGCATGGCTTGAGACACTTCACGACTGACTCTAGCCCGCCATAGGCAGAAGAAGCTGGACGTCAGCTCCGCTCTATGCTCAAGCCAGACGACACCCTCCAGTTCTACACCTCGCCCTACCGCCGGACCCGTGAGACTACAGAGGGCATCCTCCGCACCCTGACCTCGGACGACCCCACCCCCTCGCCCTTCCCCCGCAACAAGATTACCGTCTTCGAGGAGCCAAGGATACGAGAACAAGATTTTGGAAACTTCCAGCCATGTTCGGCAGAAATGGAGCGCATGTGGCAGGAGAGGGCTGATTATGGCCATTTCTTCTACCGTATACCCGACGGTGAGAGTGCAGCAGATGCTTATGACCGTGTCAGTGGCTTTAACGAAAGCCTGTGGAGATCATTTGGAGACGATAATTTCCCCAGCGTTTGCGTGTTGGTTACGCATGGACTGATGTCCAGGGTATTCCTCATGAAATGGTGAGTGCCCAACCTACGCAGTACAAAGAGGGAAACATACTGACTTGCTGCAGGTATCACTGGTCTGTCGAGTACTTTGAGGACCTCCGAAATGTAAACCACTGCGAGTTTATTATTATGAAGAGAAGCGAGAACAACGGCCGATATATCCTCCAGAACGAGCTGCGAACATGGTCTGAACTCAAACGCCGGGCTGCCAAAGAGAAAGAGGAACAACCAAAGAGCGCCACGGCTGCCACACCAAGCAGAAACACGTCGTTGAGTAATCTCAACCAGGCTGGGTCTACCTCGTCTCCTACTGTGCCCATTCGACGCTGGGGAGGATGTGTAAATGGATGCAACCATGACAAAATCAATTACCCTCGTCGTCCAATGCGAAAGAACACGATGGAGTATCTTGGGCAAGGTTCTCAGCAGACTGCTTCGCCTGCCACACAACATATGGAGCCATTAGAGAGCGAGCAAGAAGACCACCCAGTTGCAGCCCAAGAAGCTGATCACGCTCCCATTATCAATGAGCCATCGCCAGCCAAGCTGTTGCGAAAGCAAACCGCCAAAGGTACAGCCATTCCCGCCATGCCGCCAACGCCCGCATCACCAAACGATGCCTCGAACGATGCTTCCAGTAGCGAAGAGGGGGACAACGCACATTTGGCGTCAAGGTCCAACAATCACGCACAACCGCGAACTACCGCTATTCTACGTCATCTACAGCCCATGCAGGCCGGTGAAGGCTTCTCGGACGACTCCGACTACTTCCCTGGTATGCAGCACCTCCACCACAGCACTGGGCAACGCAAATTCCTCCGCGCCAGCTCTACGCAACGCAAGCAGTCCAAGGATCGCAAGATCCAGCGCAAGCAAACCGAACAAGGTTGGCTCGAAGAATCAGGCATGGGCAAAGACGTCAAAACAGACAGACTGGGTGACGGCGATGCTACAAGCGACGATGCCGCATTCGCCAAAAAGAAAGACGAAGAGCCACCCATCTTGAGGGAAGCTCTGAAGGGAAACATGATTGTCGAACACAGTGAAGAGGAGAGAGAAGCGGCAGCAGCAACAAATGGTACGCAGCCTGATTCCGCCGACAAGAAAGTTACAGAGAAGGACATCGACAAGATGCAGGATGCAGAGAGAAAAGGTCTCGATGAAGTATATTAAATTTAGCCGCAAGCGCCGTACCCGCCCCCCTAGACTCCTCTGTACCTTGTGTTGTTTTTTTGGTTTTGCAACCTGGATTACGCACTTTATTCCCCTTCGCCCACATAGACCCTGCTTGACTCCTGAAATGAAACAATGAAGACCGTGTACACCAATACCTGTTTTTGAAAACCAAACCCATTGAGTCCCCCTTTTGGTACCGTTGTGTGAATGATGATGGTTTTGCTTCTGTCATTCTGCCGTGTTGTACACATTTTTTCCCTTCGTTCTTACCAATCTCCGTGTACCCTGTCTGTAGGGGGTGTGATGTCCCCCATGAAGAATGAGTGTTCTTCACTTCTTTCCTTCTTCTTTCCTTCACTTCTGATTGTCCTGTACCTATCCTCTTCAAGCTTCCTTCTTCTTCTTGACTTTGCGACTCGGCATGTTGACATTGACCCTAGCCATCGTGGTGATGAGGCAGATATGCCATCTTGACTTGACACACGGCTTTTGGGCAAGTTGAGAAAATTGGGTCATGCCGAGATAAGAAGGAGGTAGTTTGATCCCATGTTGCAGAAGCAGAAGCAGCAGCAAGAAGGGTATCTTCTTTGGCTGCAACTATGCCCGATGCGTGCTGTTCAATGATGTGCGTACGTACGAGCTTCCTCCAGCTCACGAAGTGCCAGAGCGAACAGACTCTGTCTTAGTTGCTCTGGCTCACTCTCGTGATTTACCTGCGTGTACAAGAGAAGCCTCAAGCACAGCCGAGATTTATGTTTCGTTTTCGCATCATTATCTCGATGCCACGTGGACCATATACACCTTCATCCTTGTCCATCTCGACCCACAGGTCTTCGAGAAAAGCCCATGTTGGTTTTACCCTTGGCTTGTTCTCTGGGGCAGTGTTCATTTGTGCTCTCATCATCTCGCGGTGTCGAGTTTTGCGGCAAACCTACAAGGGGGAAAACTTGTTAGCACGCGCGTATCTACCACATCGATAATTTGGGAACTTACCGAACCTACGATACGCGCACCCCAGTTCATGGTCGAGTGGACGCGCGATTTAGGCGAAAATTTGGACGCAATTTCGATCATTTGGTCGAGGATATCGTCCACTGTTTGCATAAGGGAAGCAGTAGGCCTCTCGTTGCCGTGGAACATCGTGTGAAGGAAGATCAACAGGACTTGCTGTTGGATTTGACCAGCTATCCGCTCGTCGGGATCGTCTTTGATCAACAACGAGGGACTGGGCTTCCAGGCTTTGATCAATCTTTCGAAGTGGCGCTTGTCTTCGGCTTTCCTAACAGGATCTGGCTCACGCACATGTTGCCGTGCCGACTCTGCTATGGGCATGATGAGACCAAGCAACTCATGGCACGACCCCAATAGTACTCCATGTGATTCGGTGCCCCAGTTGAGTGAATTAAGCGCTTCTGGTGACAAGAAGTCATCATATGGAATGTGGCGACTAACGGCAAAATCCGTATTGAGAGTCAGGTTCGAGTTGATGGCCAAGAAGGCATAGATTTCTGTGAGAAATTCCAGTAATGGCCCGTGGCTACTGTGACGACCTCTAAGCTCGAGTAACACAGTGCGGCTAGCACGGAGGTGGTGGTAGACACTGCCATTCATTTCACTGGATAGGCTCTATTGTAATCGTTAGCGTAAGTTGTTTCTTACAAAAACGCCTCATCGGTTTAAAAAGCCGAAAGAAGGATAAACTAAAGACAAAGAGAAATTAGAGACCCACCTCAAACCAACACATAGCCAACATGACGATGAGGAGGCTAATGAGGTTCTGAGTGCTAGACTCCTTCCAGTCGAGGAGCCCATGCTTGACGCTGCGTAGTGTCACTGCGTAGTAGGATCGTGCATCATGCTCGAACCGATCACCCTTGTAGCCACGCAGATGGGCTCCACTCAATGCTAACAAACACCCGACAACTCGCGTATCCTGGTACGCCACGGGCAAAAGATAGCTTACAAAAGGGTTGATGGGTACTATGCGGCCGGCTATTTCCGTAGCCGTTACCTTGATGTAATGATCAAAGATGTGCTTTTCGCTCTCGTTTCGCAGCCCAGGCATGCCATTTCCGAGGGCCGGATATACATCAGTGCAAGGTAGGGGAAGCAAATACCGCATTTGTTTTTTGTCTGGTGTAACGACTTGCTGTGTGGTCGTGCCGCTGCCGTTGCCGCCGCCACCGCGTGCTCCCTTGCTCAATCCTACGACAGGACGACGAGGCGGGGCCGCCTCGCGCGGCACGCTATCTGACGTGTTTGCTGATTTGGTGTTCTGAGTGGCAGATGATGGCCAGGTGCAGATGAGATGGTTGCGCTGACAGCCAAAGCACGTGGGATGCTGTTCGTCGCACTTCTTGCGGCGAGCTCGGCATGTGAGGCAACCTGTCTTGGACTTGAGGCGCAGCGATCCATAGGCCGGCGGCGGTGACATGGTTCAATTGAGAAGGACAAATGATTGCGTCGGGCTATGTATCTGCGAGACACCCACATAAAATGATGGGCCAAACGATCACTGGGCATGCAAGAGGCAAGGTCCTGGCCCCCCTGGAACCGGGCGTAGGCTTGGATTACCACACGTGACCTTATCGGGAGCGCGCTTATCTTAGCGCGTCGTGGCGCTTGGGCGGCTTTCCTCAACGAGCATACTGTGTAGCAATGTATACGAGCAGATACCTCTACGGGGCCTATCAACGTCTCGATTCCTTACACTGTTGACGGACCGAATCCTTCTAAACCCTCCACTTTCATTACAACAAGTACCATACTCGTACTCCGCGGGAATGCTCCAGAACCTCGAGGCAGACCCTCCACTTCTAGACAAGCGCGTCAGTTCTCATATTAAGATGACAACCTTCCCCATCGAGTATCTTACTTTCCGCTCGCTGCACGATGGTTCAGATCGTCAGTAACTACACAAAGTATAAGGAAGGCAGGTCCGAACCAACATGGTGGGCAATGCCACACTCTTCCTGACCTGCCTTCGTTTCAAAAGTAGAGCAAAAAAAGAACTTATGACCTAACCAGGGGTCGCTATCTCAATGTTAGTAGTCTGATTCGAATAGAACCGAACTGAGCGGGTCCAACTTACAACCTGGAATCTCTTGATATCGAACTCAATCGTAGTCAAGCGCCTTGCCATTGGGCCATTAGGCCATCTAATCAGATGGATGGGAGCTCGAAAATTGGACGGTATTCATCACCCAGCTATGAGAGGGAACAGAATACAAACAGGCTATAGATCATCAGGGCAAGTGTGATTGTATTTTTGAACATCGGCGGGACATGTGTATAGCGTAAAAGAATTTTGCATGTGAGGTGGGGATGGGTCGGAGTGGTTCGGCGACTTGGAGGTATAGCATGATGTTGAATGGACGACCATTTGGGGAATCGGATTTTACCAGTAAGTTACCAGCATGGCTATAATATTTTCATATACAAGAAGCGAAGAGTACCTAGTTCGATATACTAGTTGTAAGCTATCGGAGCGGTATGTCTTCCACTCACGAAGTGCTTAAGCCCGCGCTGCAGGCTGCTGAAGAGTGCTTCCTCCATCAGGGTAAAGTACTTGCTCGTTGTAAAAAACACCTCCAGGTCCAGCAAGCATGAGTACGGTCGCAGCCATATCAGTGTCGGCTCCCGGGCGGCCGGCAGGATTCGACATTTCTGAATCCATGCGGCTCTTGTTGTCTTCGTCAGATGAGCCGGTTGTCATCTTTTGTAAGTTGTTAGTACACGGATATGATTTGAGAAAACAAATACAAGGGAGGAGGTGATGTAAATGATATAGTTTTGCTTACCTCACTAGGGAAAACACCGGGTGCGATGGTGTTGACGCGGACCTTGGTGCCCATGAAAGTCGTTGCAAGCATTCTGCTGAGGTGTGTAGCCGCTGCCTTGCTGGAAGCATAGGCAAATTGACCACTGCTGCTACCCTTCATGTACCCTGAGATACTGCTAACGTTGATGACTTGTGAACTATATCCGGGGGTGACACTGCCACCCTTGGCAAGTAGAGGAAGGAAAGTCATGCTCATCCAGTAGATACTTCCGACATTGGTCTTCATAGTGTCAGCCCACTGCTCAGGCTGCGACTTAAGGAAGTGGTCGGAGATGGCTTGGGCGTCTTCCATGTTGGGTTGGCCATTTGAGGAGAATTTTGTGTTCTCGTCGCGCGCAATTCCTGCGTTGTTGATGAGAAGTTGGATTCCCTTGGGTTCCTTTTGGCACATTTCGTCGTATAGGCGCTTCACATCATCTTTTTCACTGTAAAAATGTCAACTCTGGCGTACGGCTTGATCAGTGTGATTTGAGATACTCACCTGACGTCGGCCTGAATAGGAATGATCTGTCCTGGCCCGGTGTTGTACACTTCGTCTGTTTTCTTCAGGACCTCATCACGCCTTGATGTGATGTAGACCTTTGCACCGTTGGCGACCAGCGCCTGTGTGATCATCAATCCGATTCCTGTTCCTCCTCCAGTAACAAGAGCAGTGACGTGTGACACATCGAAGAGCTTAGAGCCCTTTAGATCCTCGTTGCTTGCTTTTCCCATATTTCTGACTATTTGGTAGGAGGTCCTTGGGATGAATTGCTTTGTGCGTGACAGTGGTGTAATTGGTCTGGTAGCTGTTGGTACAGTTTTTGAAAAGAGTCGGAGCATTTTCAGGTGTGGTTGTAATGGGTTCTCTCTTTATGTGATATGAAAGTGGATGGACGATGTCACAGTTTGCATGCCAATATGATGACGTTGAGACGACGCATGATCCAATGCATTAGGGCACTGGCAGGCCGGCAGGACGGCAAGCCTCCATACTATGCGCTCACATTTCTTTCAAACGATAATTCCAATTCAAGCAAAACTATACCTATCAATGTCCACCATATTTGTTATGTCGATCAGTCAACTTATTCCGAAATTGAGTGGGTATAGCTGGTGATGCATTTTCGGGAATTCCTTTAGTGTCAAGGGTACATACCAAACAAACAAGCTTCAATTAAGAAGGAGTTAATTTCATTATTCTTATATACACTGGTTACTTTGCCGCATCGACCTAATGCAAAGTCATGGTGTTGAGGACTTGAGAATGATGACGTCACGTCTCTAGGCTACATACACCCAATTTATCTCCGGTTCGCGATCTTACTTCTCCACAAGAATCATATTAGAAACACACTCAATCTTACAAACTATTGTGTTGCCAGTCCTACAACGTATGAGTATTGCTAAAGACTCTAGGACATCACGCAATCGAGACTTTTAGTCAGCATGTTAACCTCTGATTGGACTATGGGGATTAGTAACAGCCTCGGAGATAATGCTATGGCATCATCGCCACAAAGATGCCGAATGAGGGGAAGCATGGGTGGATGAAGGGCGCGTTGTCGTTTTGTATTTCTAAACATACGGGTATATATAACAGCTTTGACTGTCTCCTACTATCCAGCCGCATATCTAAAGTACCTACAATCGCAAGCATCACTCCAGCAAGCAATTGCCGACTTCAACACAGGAAGACTCGATTGTACTATCAAACATATCGCAAATCATATCGCATATCGAAGACACACCTAGTAGTATTACGACCACAAAATGACCACCACCGCCTCTCGCCCGACACCTGCGCACCAACTCTCCAATCCTGCGCCCACTTCAACCAACGCAACCTCACAGGACGTAAATTTCCAAGGCCTGCCTATCCCACGTGGCTCTGTCAAAGCACAACTCTCTTTCTACAAAGCTCCCGAAGATGGCGCACCCCCACATAACTACGTCGAGCCACTTCCAGGCGTCCCACAGCGAAATTGGGGAGACAATTGGGCCGAAGTTACTATCGAAGACCTGCGAGGCAAGGAAAAAAACTTCACCCTCGACAACAACGCCTTCGACACATTCCAGAACATCCAGAGTGGCCTGACCAGAGAAGACTTCGAAGACGATGAGGCGATAAAAAGGGTCTACTACCCCGAGGTAGAAGATCTCTTACTGAACAACGTGCAAGGCGCACAGCGAGTCCTAATCTTCGACCACACAATCCGCCGACCAACCGGCAACCGCAACCCTGTCCAGCGCGTCCACATCGACCAAACCCCCCTCTCCGCCGCCGAACGCGTCAAACTCCACGCTCCAGACGACGCCGAGAAGCTACTCCAGGGCCGCTACCGCATAATCAACGTCTGGCGCCCGCTCAACGGCCCGGTCATGGGTAGCCCGCTTGCAGTCGCCGACAGCCAGACTGTACGAGACGGCGATCTGATTCCAATTGAGCACCGGTACCCGCATCGCAACGGCCAAACGGCAGCTGTGGCGTATAACCCGGAACAAAAGTGGTATTACTGGTCCGGAATGAAGAATGAAGATAGATTGTTACTCAAGTGCTTTGATAGCGATGAGGTTGTTGGGCAGTGGGGTCGTGTGCCGCATACTGCTTTTGTGGACCCCAGAACGCCGGAGGGTGCGGTGGGGAGGGAGAGTATTGAGATTAGGGCGCTAGTTTTTGGTTGAGCGTTTTGGTAATGTTGCGAGATGTAGTTATCTGTTTTTGTTTTTGGTTCTTGCTTCCAACTCATATAGCCTTGGCGTATTGCAATTGGGGTGTGCTTTACTGTTCTGATAAATCAGCGAATGATACATGGAATTCGTTCTTCTAAATGAACTTAGCTACGTGACGTTCGTGAAATCAACTCCTATTACCACGATTCTCCTCAGCCCCTTCCGTCTTGTCTCTTGCCTTCTTATTTTCAGGGTTTCCTTTGCCTTCAAATCATTCAGTAGCATTCAGAATAGGCACAACAGATGAAGTCATTTCACATCAAGCAAAGATGAATGTCAAATCATGTAGTATATCATTTACAGTCTAATAAGACCGTAGAGTAAATTATTCGACTATATCCATATTACTTCCAAACCACTCGTCTATACCATAAATTCAATCATCAAAGCTTGGGTATCCTACATGCCAAACTCTCTCTCTTTCAAAAAAACAGTCGCTACGAGGTCTAACCAAAACATGAGGGAAAAAAGATACCTCCATCTATTCTTGAACCTTAAAGACCATTATTGAATCGTACTCATTACTATTATCAAACTCTAACATTGGGGCCAGAAGTTGGATATCCTCTAGCGGTACAAATCTCTATTAGTGGGATCGCTCTTTGGCGGCGGAGCAGTGGGTTGATTGGATGCAGTATTTGCTGGCGCCTCGCCCACATTTACAGGGGGCGCTGGGGCGGTAGTAGTGGGTAGAGGGGCTTGAGGCGGCGGGCTAGGAGGAGCAGAGGGAGGAGTGTCGTGTGTAGCATTCTGTGCGGAATGAACGGTAGGAGGATGGCCTATTGCTGACACGGGAGAATGTGAGACTAGACTCCCGTCCTTTGCGGCGTCGCCGTAGAAGCCGGCTTGTTGGGGAGGCGGGTAGACGTAGCCTTGTGGGGGCACAAAGGCGCCGTTTGGTCCCCGGACCCAGCCTGAAGGTGGAGGACCGTAGTAGTAAACTTGGCCGGGAGCAGCGGGTCCTCCAGCAGCAGGTGTTTGCGAGATCTCTGGGTGCAGTGGCTGACCTGGAGGAACAATGCCTACGGTAGTCTTGCTGAACTGGCCCAACAACTCTTCTGGGTACTTGTGTCGGAACCCCCACTTCCACCATGCCTTGAAAGCCGCACCACTGCCCATGTTCCTCCATTTCTCAGCGAGCAGCTTTTGGTCTTCTTTGCTGCGACGGTCCTGCATGCGGGTGAAGCAGAGAATCCAGAGGGAGATGAAGACCCAGCAGATAGTACCAAATCGCATGGCGCTCCTGCCCATCATGAGGCGGCGAAACCAGAACCAAGATTCGAGGAAGCCGCAGAGGAAGAAGAAAGGTATGATGACGGCAATTGCTATGATGTAGTTCCTAAGATATGACCCGCAGTAGTAGCAATCGTCGTAGTAAGAACTTGAGCCGCCGGAGCCAGAGCCGGAGCCAGTTGAAAGAGAAGGCGGTGGAGTACTACATGAGGCAATGTAGTAATCGTAGTAGTAGTCTGTGGCGGGATTGAAAGGTGCAGCGCTGGCTGTGAGATACCATGTCTCATACTTGTAGATGACGGAGCCGTAAGAGCCAGTCGCTGTACCTGTCTCGATTGACAAGGGAGATATTTGCGCCGTCACTTTCGTGGGAATGCTGACAGAGGCAGTGGTTGTTATGGTGACTATTGGTTTAGTTAGCATATGATGTTCACACTGTGAAATAGACAGGCTGATACGTACATGGTGTAGGACACGAGGCAGGTGCAGTCATTGTGACTTGCATACTGTATTTGGTGCTTGTGGTTGTCGATGTTGTTGTTGCAGTTGAGTGCCAGTCGTATGTGGTTTCAGCAACAAGATCAGACTCTGCCACAACACCAGTGGTGTAGTAAGATGCCACGATCTGAACATCAGCATCGTACCAGTCCCGAGAAGTAGTGACGAGATAGGGAGAAGCGGTAGGAATGACATCGTCCTTTATGGTGCGGGTTGACGTGTACGTGTCAGTCATGACACGGGTGTAACCGTATGTATATAGACTCTCGGTGACTTGTTCTGCATAGCGAGCGGTTACAGTCCAGAAGGGTGCAGAGGAGTAACTGGTGGAGTAAATGGGATCGTAATACGAGTCATCAGTTGTAGAGGAGTAACTGGAGGAGTAACTGGAGGGGTAAATGGGATCGTAGTACAGGTCATCAGTTGTAGACTGTGCACTCGCGATAGCGGCACTGGCGAAAGCCACGAAGGTGTATCGAGCAGCCATCATGGCGCAGGATATGGAGATAAACGATTGAAGGTCGCGAAACGCGAGTATTAGATATTAGAGTGTACTGTAGTAGTGTCTTTCCAACGTCAGGGCAACGACCTCATTTTAAGCAGAGTCAGGCACACGGTACCCTTCACGACGGCTAGTTCACCGGTCGTGCAAAGGGTTCAGTCACATCTCGTTTCCCCTAAGCGATCAAGGCAGCCTCGCGCTTGGTGCAGGGTCTGCCTCCTTTCCCCCAATCACAGCGCGATCGCAATGGCGGTTGGCAAATTCTGCGGGAAGTCTAGATGGTTAGCGGAGTTGTAGTGTCTATCTTTGGGTCCTTGCGCATCATGTCAGTTTAGTGGCATGCAGGGGTGGGCAGGAGGCCTGAGGAGGATAAAGGCTTGCACTGCCCGCACGTTTATTGACAGGACAGCTTTGAGCTTGGTAATGCAGCAGTACGATCCGCTCAAGGGTGTATGTGGTAGTTCATGAATACGCCTTTCTTCTTGGCAATGACGTGGTTGGTGTTGAGTGTAGTCCTACAATGTTACGGAAGGGTGTTGCCGGGACCTCGTTATGGTGGCGTTTTTGTGAAGAGACACGCGACATTGCAACGTCTTGGCGGCACTTGAAATTTCATCTCTGCCATTTGCGCCTCGGGTCACAGTCTTTTAGGCCCTTTGGCCTTAAGACTCCCATGGGCTAAGCTTGTGAGAACAAGCACAAGCATTTGATATTCCTCTGGCCCCACGTGTTCCAGACTTAGCAGGTGGGATCTGTGGTGGTCACGTAACCGCACAAAAACATCTCTGGCCCGTTCCCGATGATAAGCGTATACATACATACCTACTACCTACTGGGCAATATCCTGTCTGGTATAGTTGAGATGGGCATAGAGCGGTTTGGGCATCCGTGTTAACATTGTTCATGGAAGAGTCACAGTATGCGCGCTGACAGCATGCCTGAAAGGGCATGGTTACATCAGGTACCAACACATGCACACATACAACAATCAGTTAATGACTCCTACACGATACAATGCAAGGTAACCTCCCAGCCATCGACAGTAGGCTGCACCAAAATAGAGACGATACACCGAAAGAGATCGATATCTTGATAGTAGCATCGTAGCATATTCCATTGTGGCCATCTGTTAAGCATCCTACGACGGCAACTCCGAGACTAAGCGAATGAAATCCCCACTTGTGGTTTTATCGCATGTCGCGACGTAACTGTGAGGAAATTCCGTCGGTAGAACTTTTTTATGGCAAACAGCAACAACTATAGTGATGACTGGAAAGATGACGCAAAGTAGAGTTACTCATAAAAGCACTGAAAAGTGCTTAGTTAGACGTCGGTCAAAGCCGAACCAATGGTGATAAAGCGTTTTTAAGGCGTCCAACATCTGGTGTTGCACTCTATTCTCATCGCCGATGTAAATTGGTGTTGACACGAGGGCTACAGAGACCTTCAATCCCACCACCCTTTTGCACATTACCTTCGGTGTTATTGTGAAGCTGAAGAGAGTTTGTTCGAGGACACGGGAGCTTACAAATTTGGAAAGTTATCCTAAGAACTATTGAGTAGCCACTGTGCTATAGGGCTTGCCAAATCTGTAGACCAGTCGTCCTAGTTACATTTCACGTCGCCCGCCTTATCGGCTATTCCATAGTAGATAGTTACAGCTTGCAAAGAAGGATCACGATTGAAGAGAGACAACATATGTACAAGCATCTGATACGCATGCATTTAGACTTCAGCTACGATGGGTTAGCGTCACTGACCCCGCCCCGCCTGGTGCTACCTTGACGTGTCCAGCCTCACAGCCCCTTGCCACCTATTCTATACCTCAACAACGCTCGGAAGACTTCATGCGTAGCCTCTCCATCCAATCATGGGCTCCAAATCTCCAGAAGAACATCAGGAAGGCCACAATGGTGAGTGTATACCAAGCCTGATTATACTTATACAACATTCTGACAACCTTGCCTAGGGTCGTCCGGAGACGCCGCAATTGCTGTGGTTAACCCGCCTAAATCAGCCGTCGCGAGCGGCTTGCTTCAAGGCATGCTCGAAGGGCAGGGAGAAGACGATGAAGACGACGACGATGAGAAGAATAGAGCTGACGTGAAGACAACGGATGGTAAACTAACTGCATTTGGCTGAAATACAGATGTTGACCTATCTAGGCGCCAAGAAAAAGAGGAAGCGCAACAACAAGAAAAAGAACAAGAAGGGGCCAGCTACACAACAGTCATTCCCGCCTAGGGTCCCTCTATCAGATCTATTCGATGGCCGTCCTTACCCGGAAGGTCAGATTGTCGACTATGCCCCGAAGGATGACAACTTCCAACGTACCACGGCCGAAGAGCTTCGGCATGAAGCTGCCATGAGTAACATGGACGGAGACTTTCTCAAGGACTACCGCAAGGCTGCTGAGATACACCGTCAAGTCAGGCACTATGCACAAAAGCTGGCCAAGCCAGGTGTGTCCATGACTTACCTTGCCGAAGAGATTGACGAAAGTGTCCGTGCCCTGACTGGTCACCATGGTCTTGAGCCTGGCGATAGTCTCAAAGCTGGGCTGGCATTTCCGACGGGACTTTGCCTGAACCATATAGGAGCCCACTGGACGCCAAATTCAGGCGCCAAAGAAGTCTTCCTTCAGCATGATGATGTCTTGAAGGTTGACTTCGGAGTCCATGTCAATGGCAGAATTGTCGATAGTGCATTCACTGTAGCTGCTAACCCAGTCTACAACAACCTGCTAGCAGGTGTAAAAGCGGCCACCAACACCGGGCTGAAGGTAAGTAACAATTCACTTATCACACATATCCTGAATCTCTGTCTAATACATCGATCTACAGGAAGCAGGCATCGATGCCCGAATCGACCACATAAGTGAATCCATCCAAGAAGTAATGGAAAGTTACGAAGTCGACATCAACGGCAAAACAATCCCCATCAAAGCTGTCCGCAACATCACCGGCCACAACATCCTCCGCTACCGTATCCACGGCGACAAGCAAGTCCCCTTCATCAAGACCAAAACCAACCAACGCATGGAAGAAGGCGACATCTTCGCCATCGAAACGTTTGGTAGCACAGGGAAAGCCTATCTACGAGATGACGTCGGCGTCTACGGCTACGGACGCAGTCAGCACGCCAACACGGCTGGCTTGCACCATGCATCAGCGAAATCGCTTCTCAAGACCATTGACGAAAACTTTGGCACACTGGTTTTTGCCCGCCGTCAGCTCGAACGTATCCCCGGGGTTAAGAGTTACCATCTTGGCATGCGATCGCTTGTTAATAGTGGTATTGTGGAGGCGTATGCCCCACTTGTTGATATTCCCGGATCGTATATTGCGCAGTTTGAACATGTGAGTTGAAAAATTTTTGTGCTATCAGTTGAGATGTATGGTTTTGCTGACATGATTACGTCCTTGATTTAGACGGTTCTACTGCGTCCTACGTGCAAGGAAGTCGTTTCTCGTGGAGACGATTACTAAAGCGGGGATTTTGGGGATGAAGACGGTAAAAATCAGACTCGACTAATTGGCGTCTGTAAGAAGTTGCAGACAACCAGTGTGAGTTAGATGTTTGTCCTCCATGCTGAGAGTAGCTCAGTGCCATTCGTTATTGTAGGGTCTGTGATACCTCGGTTTCAACACAAAAGGTCACAGCAATTCGGCAAAAGGACCGTTTTCAACAACGTTCCTTGAAATTTCATGTAGTTTGATAAAAACCACAAATCAAGCAGCAACACTCATTCATAGCGGTGAAATTCAAAGTAGCGCATATATATTACGAGCATACACTGCAAAACTAACTATGAAAAAGAAATGGGGGCATGAAAAGGGGGAGTCGCACAAGGATTCGGCGCTGGATATCTATCTATTGCGAATTTACGCAGCCGAATCACTCAAAGAAGGGGGAGGGAAAGTAAGCGAGAAACAACTGGGGGGAGAGAAGAAAGACAGAAAGAAAAAGAAAGACTCCGACATGCCCAGCTTCTCCAGCAAAGACATCGAGCGACCATCCAAAAGACCCCCAAAAAACGTCCCGACCCACCCAACTTACCACGCTTTGTTGCTTTACTCACTTCCTCCCTTCCATATCAAATACATTATCATATCGTACAAACGCTAGTCAAAGCGTAGAAAAAAAAGTAGAACAAAACGTGAAAAACGTGAGAGAAAAAAGGACTACTTGCATCACCTAATCTCGTGTATACCATCAAAATCCATACTGTCGTCTAACCGTACCTCGTGGTCTGCGTCCGGCACCAGGTCCGATGTCGATGCTCTGAAGCTCAAGGCTGAGCGCCATGTCTTCGTTCTGGGAGCCATAGGCGCCGCCACCCATGTCGAGGGGCACCTTGGCGGGAATAGGGGGTGCAGTGATGCTGTGGCGCTGGGTGCCATGGCGGTCATAGCCAAGGCTACCATAGGTATTGGGGTTCTCGCGCTCACGGAGGGCTTGCCTGTCCGGCAGGTTGTATTGGTGAGATGATTCGTAGGAAGAGACGGGACGGGGCTGTGGGTCACGCTTCTGCAGTCTGTTGCGTCCCATTGAGCCAGTCTGTGGAGGATGCTGGCTTGCGAGGACAAGTGCACCGGCATTCACAGGCGAATTGTAGTCGTTGAAATCGTGTCTAGCAGGCACAAGAGCTGTGCTGTTATCAAAGTTCATGCTTGCTGCGTGACGGAGGCGTTCCCTTTCAGCGCGATCGCGTTGGTACCTCTCTTCGCGCTGCATCGCAGCCTCGAGGTCACGACTACCGTTCAGCTGCGGTCGGGTGCGAGCTGGCTTCTCCTTGATAGTGCCCTTAGGAACAGGTTCGGGAGCCCAGTTATCAACTGGTAGATGGTCGGAAGCATCAACAACCCGGCCACTGAAGGTGACAATTTGGCCCTTGTCGTTGTACTCCATGCGGCTACCTGGTCGTTCGGCCTCATCATCTGAAGGAATCGGCGACTTGGACATCCTAGGATTGTAGACGTCGAAGCTATCAGGGTTGAATGCTATCCCAGACAATCTACGCTCCCCAAAGTCTTCTCCAGCAGGCGGTGGACGAGGTGACACTGATTTGCGGGTCGGCATACTGCGTGCAGGCATCCTAGAAGAGCGATCCGCAGCTGGGTTTGGAGAGTGGCGGTCCATGTCGGGGTGGGGAGAGTAGCGATTCATATCAGGATGTGGGGAGTGATGTTCTGGGACCGGATTCGGGGAGTATCGTGGACTCACACCTGGACTCGTGGCACGGGGTTTAATAAGTGGCGTGGGATCATACACTGGAGGAGATCTCTGTCGAGGCTGCTCAGGGGGGTCGTGAGGGTAGTAATCGTTCATGTGATATGCTGAATGATGAACCAGTTCCTGTGACTGCACAGGAGCTTCAAACTGAGTGATGGCTCGATACTCGGCAGGCTCAGAATAGTGACGAAGCCTTGGCGTAGGCTCGTAGGACGGAGGTCTGTCGTATGTTGGGGCTTCAATCTCTTGTCTTGCGGGATTGAGCCCAGCGATAAGACTAGACGGCAATGCAGGAATCTCCTGCCTCACAGGCTCTTGTCGAAGGGGCTCCTGCCGCAGCGGAGAGGGTACCATTATCTCCTGAGATATCGGGCGGCTTACTGGCTGTGTTTGCGCACGGGGATGAGTGTACCTTCGTTCAGAAGGCTGACGGGGCGCATAGTCAACAGGCTCGTACGTCTGCGGCATATCATCGAAGCTGATCCGGCGAGAGTCTTCTTGAGCTCGTGGTGTGAAATTGAGCGGCGCCGGAGTATCATCTTGATACATGTCGCGACTTTCCCTGTGGGCATGAGGAAGTGTACTTGCGTTGCGGTTGTGCATAGGCGGTGGTGGCGGCATATCGTCTTCATCCTCAACCATGGGCTGCATTGCACTGCGTCTTCGATGGGTAGGGCTTTCCTCCTGCGGCGGGGGAGCTTCGATAAATCTCTGACCGTAGTACGGGTTCTGAGGGGATGCCTGGTCTTGGCCGTACTCCCGACTGCGGCTGCTCCGCAAAGGTGCGACTTGGTAAGCAGGATCCTGATACTGCTCGTGGACATGAGACGGTGCAGGCTGCTGTGGTGGCTCGGCCCTCGCAGGCGGCGCCGCTGGCGGCTGCTGCTGATGTTGCAACAGTTGCTGTTGCAAGTACTCAATCTGTTTTTGCTGGTCTTGTATCTGCTGCTCATGTGCTGTGGGCTCATAGGTGTGCTGAGTCGGGACAGCCGGAGCCGAGTGCGAGTGGACTGGCTCGGGATGTTGCTGCTGTTGATAACTACGGGGAGACCGAGCATCATCTTGTGACATTTTCCTTGGTCCTGGGTTGCGTACATGTTGTGGCAGAGGGTCGATAGGCTTCACTTCATACGGTTTGGGTGCTGCGTACGACATGTCGAAGCTCTCTTCTCTTGGCATAGGTATCCTCTGGTTAGATGATCGCGGGTTGGGCGGTGTAGTGTACGCAGGCTGGGGGGCATGGCGTTGAGACGTGTTCTGGCTCGATGCCGACACATGATGCAGTGGGGATGAGTCTGGCACGGGCCTACGACTGGGTGGATCTGGCTGGCTTCGATGAGAAGGCGGTGTTTCGTTTAGCGGTTGCTGGTGTCGCGGTGATCCTAATTCTCGAGGACCAGCACGCATTCCCCGCAGTCCTCGGTGTTCTGGTGTCTGGAGGGGTGATGGTGTTACGCCTGTTGGATCGGTGGGCAGCGGTCGTCGCTTGACCGGAGCCATCTCTCGTGCTCCACCAACAGTCGCCTTTCCCTCGGGTCTGGTTGAACTTCGCTTCTTCTCCTGGACAGCATTCTCTGCCTTGGGACGGGTATCGTAGAAGGTGATTTCCATGCGGAGCTCGCCGGCATACTTTCCTTTGCAATTGAGGCCCAGCCACTCGTCGCTCTGTCCACCGCCAGGCGTGATGACGGATTGGAGATTTGCCCAGGCCTCGCCAATCAGTTCCGTCTTCTTGTCGTCATTGAATACCGAGACCTTGAGGCGGTTGTAGTCTGGAGAGTCGTGAACTGTGAAGCGTAGTTCTTGGTCCCTGCATACGTCAGAAGTAGGGCTTTGGGGTTAGTGTGCCATGGACTCACCATTTTGGAGTCTGACCTCCGCGTTTGTCTGTCCGAGTCTTCTTTGCCTCCTTTCCGAGACGGGCTGCACAGTACGGGTCTTGTTTTCCCATTGTGCGTTTGTTTGGCAGATTTCTGGCGCGGTCCATGATGACTACCAGGGTGCCTATTACCGGCCCGTCGACAGTCATGTCTGAAAAGATGCCGGCAGCGTGGGCGCCGCCGAAAGTGGGCGTGTGAGCCGCCTTGCTCGCCATGATGAGGCAGTTATTTTTTTGGTGTTGTTGGTGTGCCTATGTTGTGCTGGGGAAGGAGGGAAGGCGCGTCGAGCGGGATTGGAAGCAACGAGTGGTGAGGCCGCCTGGGCAGCGTAGTAGCAGTGGGACTCCGGAAGCGGACATGCGCTGCAATTGCAGGCAGAGCAGAGTAGAGTGGTGGGATGGAGGAGGGAGGAGCAAAATGAGCGGGCTGCTTTGGGCTGCGGGTGGCTACTGGTGCAAAAGCAAAAGAGCGACAGTGCAGCGGCAGAGGACGTGGGTCAAGAATGGAATGGCGACGCGTAGGGCAGTAGGGCAGAACTGCAGTTGTTCTAATCGATGTTACGCATGCTGTGGCTGGGAATGTCCAGCCTCTCTCAGCTCCGCTTCGGCTTAGCCCCGAGCGCTCCACGCCAATCACCGGGCCACCTGCTGCGCCCACCGCCCACTTTGTCATCTTCCCCGTCAGATCACTAGGGGGCGTACCTTGCAGCTCCATCAGGTTTCTTCTTTAGCCTTGTTTTGACCTGCGAACGCCCTGCCGCGCTATCGCAAATGCTCGTTTTGGCCGTCCCAAAATGCCGTGGCTGGTTCGCGCTTGTCCGTCACACCATATCAGCGCCCCTCTTCGCCCCAAGCGACCGCGAAATATAGAACGCCCGGCATATCAGGCCTCTGCACCCGGCTCCCAGCACTTCCGTTCCGGTGTATACTGCTCTCTGCCCTCGCAGTGGTACGCACTCCCTCGTATCGCATCCTGCTGCCCGTCCGTCTTACTGCTTCCTTCGCCTCACCCTTCTTGTACCCTGTGCCGTGCCATGCTTCTCACTGCATGCGGCAGGTCACGCCTACCCATGCCCTGTTGTCCGTTCCAAGTATTTGCATATCGGCGGTACTACTCTCCGCGCTGAAAAAAGGCCTTGGTTGCTTTGCTGCGGTGCAATTCTCCCAGGTCTGGCCGCGGCTCGGCCAGGCTATCTTGATTGTCGAGGCCATGGTGCGGCTGGTTTCTACGGGGACAGACTCGAATCCAGGGATACCGTTGATCTCCCGCCCGCCAATCGAGCTATGAGATCACTCCACTCGTCGGGGCGGCCTCGAATACGGTCCTAGGAGATGGCTGGTGCATGCATACATATTGTCAGAGGGCGGCTACATGCGTGCTCTTACCGAGTCGCCTATTCGTCACATGTCAAGAGTGATGTCGTCGATTGTGTACATACCATTACGCACCGCCGAAATTGCTACCGGACAATCTCAAGGCGAATTGAATGTGAATCTCTTGGCCATCTCTAAGCGCAACCCAGTCCACTGTGTTGGGCCTCATCAATTCATTGCCGCAGACGTTGCGTGTTTTTGTTTTGGCGCCCACAGATGACCAGTAATTACATAGTACTGCTTTGGCACGGAAATGGCATAGCGTGTCTGTTCCCGTGACAGCGCGTCCCCGCGTTTCGTGACTTCCCTGCACTCACTATGTACAGCCCTCGCCACACATCACGCTTTCAATCACGACACGCAACAGCCACGCATCTGTGCCATAGCAGTCAAAGCTTTGTTGTCTTCCAATGTCGCTGTCAAGATGCCGACACATACGCCCTCACCGCACCGATTCCTAGCTCCAAATCCGCATTCAGCCCAAAAGTCGACTAGACCACATTCGAGCCTACGTAATGCTACTGCAGTTCCTCCATCCGCTTCTGCAAGGACACCTACGCCTGCAGGATCAACAGAATTGCAGTTCAAAAGGCTGACGCCTGCGAAGCGCTTTGTCGTTGCACCGCTACAAAAGAACCCTACTGCGGAGACTGCAAAGGTCAGCGAAGCAGACGTCAAGCCAAATGATGATGCACAGTTACAGCACACGCCGCTACCAAGACCACGCAGAAAGCTCGAACGAGTGGAAAGCATAGAGGAGCCATCACAATCAAGCCAACAAGATGCCAATCAACATGTCCATGCATCTGGCGTCATATCCTCCGTCCAAGACCAGGATATGCTGTCCGACGAACTCAAGCAATATGAACAAAACGAGGAGGATGACGAAATGCTCTTTGAACCAGCGACGCGAACCAAACGGCGCCGCAGGTCGTCACCCACTTCTCCGTCCTTGCAGCCACTAGAGCCCTCAACAATGCACCGTTTTAAGGTAGCACCGCCCCGCACCCCTGCACCGTTCCCAAGCATTGCGTCCGTCGCGGCCAAACCTTCAGCACCTTCAAGTCGTCCTCATTTCATTCTCCCTGAATCACCAAATTCTCCCCCCAAGGCTTCCAGACCCCCACCGGAAATCTTCTCCCCATCCCGCAAGCATGCAAAGTACGTTCCTGGCGGTCTTGCCTCCACAGTTTCCGTCTGGGTTATCGAGACGGCGAATACAGGGTTTGCAGCGCAGGAAAGGATCGGTGGAGTTTTGGGACGCGACAAGGACGACGGTGTCAGGGTGCGGGTGAAGATAAGTTGCTTATCCAGAGGCGCAGCGAGTGAACATGACATGCAGGAACTAGAATGCCATGCTGGTGGTGTTGTGTTTGCGAGGGGCCAAACAGAGCCAGGCATATATGATTCCTCGGCAGTATCCAGTATATCTGGCCAAGATACCAACACGAACATTCTCCTTGCTGGTCAGGGCAGTGTGAGAGGCTCTGGAGGTGTTAAAGTCAATACTGGAAGCATGATTGGTGTACGAGCACCCACGTGGGAGATTGATGTTGGCCACGAGAAGTGTTTGGTCGCTGTTGATTGGGTGGTGCTGTAAGTATGGCACCCAATCAGACAATACCTATAAGGATATGAGTGATGATTTACGAGCATGAAGGGATTTAAATTTAGTAACAATCTACTAATGAATGCGTTTTTAAAACTAATCATCACCTATCTTGCTTCACTATAAGTGTGGTTGAGAGGAGAATGTCTAATACCGTAAATGAACACAATCCTCTCCTATCATACCGCAAGCATCTGCAATTCTACTTAAAGCGAGATTAACAGATCTTGCTTGAGTCATGGATTTAACCTACGTCCGCCAATGGCGTTGGAGGGCTTCACAATGCTTGATCGCTCACGATACAAACAATAACTATAGTTTTTATAAGGCAGTAGTATAACGATATATTATTAAAATAAGGATACGAAGTAGAGCATAACGCTCTAGTATATACAAGTGCGCTATGTTCTGCCTCCTTTCTATCTCTTTACTCATATATTTATTCTTATCCTATTCTTTAGCATCCTATCCCTAAAATATTTCTCTCCTCTTCTCTTTAGTTATTATTAATATGCCCCTCCCCTCCCCTTCCCCCGTTTCTTAACTCAATGCATTACACTAAGTACTAATCGATGTCGGCATCTTTCGAGATACGATCATAGCATTCTATGCCTGCCCACCCAAATATATCCTAAAGGGCATGTAGTTGGAAGAATATATACAAATCCCCCACCCAAGTATTTCTAAGTCTGTAACAATCCATCATCCACTTCATATAGACAATCGCTAGCTACCACCCTTCCCCTAATAAGGAGTTAAGCTAAATTTATATCTACAGTGGCGTTCGGACGCTTAGGCTAAGACTCTAAATGAGAGCCTGAACGTTTCTTTGGAGAAGAACACGCCGAATTCTGGTCAGCAACATTAGCAGCTCAAAAGCCGGACTGGATGTTATCCTTAGTCATCGCCTTCGCGGATTTGGAGTAAGTGATCGGAATGGAGGTACCGCTACTAGCCCAAGAACTAGCCATGGTACCGACAAGAGAGACCGAGTCTGAACTTGAGCTCGAAAGATCACTTCCAGAGGACTCAAAACTCGATGCATTTTCGAAAAACTCAGCATACCCCTTATTCCATGTGTCGGAGTTGTTTGAGTGGCTTTTGGACTCGCCGCTTCAGGAGAGGAAGTGCAAGAGCGCAAGAGCTTGACAAAAGATATTGCGACAGCAACAAGATCAAGAGAAATGACACTTCTAGACAACACAAAGACGTAGGAACATACTAGAAGCTATCTCACATTCACAATCAATATACTACAAAGTCCTCTAGAAACTGCTTCTAGATAGGCCAAGATTGGCAACTTGCTCCACAACATCGGCTTACGAGAACGAGTCTAGACAAATTCAAATCATGATGATGATCTTTACGCTGATGGAACGCCCGACGCAATCACACTTCAACAAGACAACGCAAATCAAAATATTCCTACCATCACCCTCGCTCCTCCTTCAGACTCCCCCAATCATAGATATTACTACTTAGGCAACATTGGGCGCCAAGACTTGGATTTGCTCGGATGTGCACCCTGTACTGAGGTGCAGGCCGAGGAAGAACCATGAGGGGTACAGAGGCAAGTGCTTACGCTGCAGGAAAGCTGGACAGAAGGATAAGGTATGGATGGACAAGATGGGCATTATCCCATTTGCGGCGGAGAAGAAGGGAGAGGAAAGGAGGCTTGAAGTGGATATATTGACCAATAGAATGAATATAGCCGAAGAGACCAGATTGGGAGAGAAAGAACAAAAGGATGAGGATGACTATACAACACGGTAGGGATGGTATCACTGCAGGCTAGTATGGCAACGTGGTCTCAACTTGTGCGTAGGTTTTTTTTCGGGCAGCACAGGCGCCTGTAGATAGTGATTAAAGTTTACAATAGGTCGTCTTGGTTTCCTTTTTTGATAATCGTTGCACCAATTGATCATGTTGAGTTCTAAGGCTTACTGCTAGCACACTTGGCGCATGTTGACAGATAAGGACATCACGTGACGGATGCTCATATTTGCCCCCCACTCTTTGGACGACATGCAGTACTCTACCGTAAAGATGACAATCCCTCGCTTACACAGCACATGTCGCCTCCCAATTTATCCCTATGGTCGCACGAAGCATTGAGCTGCGAACACGTACAGGCATCAGATTCGCCCGCGGCATTGGCATCTCCTCGCTCACTCTATATTTCTCCTCTTTTTGCAACCTCGATAGCCGCTGGATAATCGCGCAAGCGATGACGCCATGCATGTCAATACTGCTCACGGCAGGAGTAGATTAGAGGGGTCTAGGGGAGACTGGCCATTGCATCACGATCCAGACGTCTAGAGCTTGGGCGGCATCAATGGGCACGCAAAGATGCCCAGTCGACTGCAGTTCAACTGCTTCGCTGTAAGTACACAGCAGTACGTAGAGTACACGGCCAGGGGCTTCGAGGGTGGGTCACATGGTCGTCTTGCTCCTCTCATCGTCCCACGTCGCAGAGAAGGCCATGGAAGTCAGAGACGGTCGGGTCGGCTCGACCTAATCGGCGGCTTAGTGGCGCACTCCCTGCTCCCCGGCCCCTCGCCACGTCACTCAACCTCATCTACCCTCTCATTTTTGCTATTGTCGCCAGGTCTCTCCACGCCGCCCCCTGCATCGGCATGCATTTTGGTTCGTCGGCAGACGAGGCTTTCGTACGGGGTGCACCTTGTTGACTGACGTTATCCCGCGCGCCCATGCTTTCCGGTGGCCGTGATTCTGGCCGCTCCAAAGTGACTACCAACGCTACATCGCGCTTCATCGCTCGCGACACATGCTGCACCTAGAACCCTACATCGGGCCAATGGCGGAATCACTGCGGATGCCCGAGCCCACCCTCCGGTCTCCCAATCTTTTCTCTCTGAACGAACGGTCATTCCCTACGTGGCCCAATGAGACCTACAGGCCAAGCTCGCCATCCCTCAGTGAGGCCTGCGGGAGCAGTCGGGAGTACCGCCCAAGGCTTGCCGAACTATTGTACGCACACTGCGCGAGATTTCTTCTTGCGATCTCTCGCGCATCGTGTCTTGTGACAGCTGTCCTGCAATTCTCCTCCGCCTGGTCGAGGTGTACCGTCGCAGCTTTGGCCCATTGAAGCCACGCACATAGCTCATCCACCACCCGCACTTCCCTTAGACTGACACCATCTCTTATTCGCCTCTCCGCACTCAATCTTTGCGCCCCACGTTGTGTGTGCCCATTGCATATCCCTTTGTTGATTATTGCCTGCAATGGAACGACGGAAACGTCAGATATACTAGCACGTAGCACCACTTGTCATATCTTCGGACCTCAAAACCACCATCACTTTGTGTCTCTCTGTCTGACCCATCATGCGTCAATTCCAGCAGGTCTCCATTTCAAAATGGGAGGACCCCTACGGTAACTCTGCACCAAACACAGTGCAGAACATATACGGCACACCAAGTCCACCACCACAACCACAGGGCTATTACGCCACAGCAAACATACCTCAACCGCACAGCTATTATGCCGCACAAAGTGCACCACCACCACCGATAATTCTTCGCCGTGTAGTGCCATCACCCCCTACATTGTCTTATTCGATTGGTAGCCAAGGGGCAGGTGAGGAGAACAAGAACAATAATAATCAGCAGAACCAATTGACAACCATAGATGCAGGAGACTCCCTAGCTGCACCACTGGAATCACCTCCAGTAACATCAGATGCCACTGTACAGGCAAATCCCGAGGGGACTGCCCCCGGACATCTATCAGCCCAGGCACCTGCTCTTCAAGGTAGTGAGAGTGACCATGTGACAGGAGGGATTGCAGCTAAATATGTTAAAGATGACCCTTCAGGACTACCGCCGCCTCCACCAGCACCAATAGCTGTTGCCCCTATTGCGGTTCAAAGAAGCCCACCAGCGATAGCGCCAGTACCAGCACCAGCACCCCCCGTGCAATACCCTGTGCAATATTCAACCCCTCCACCACCAGCACCAGCACCTCCCGTTCAGTATTCAAGTCCTCCACCACCTCCACCAGAACCAGCACGCGTGCACCCATCACCTCCGGCATCAGTTGTGGGGAGTGAGAAGAGTGGTGAGTCCGAGCAGGCCGCTCAAGAGCCCCCCAAATCCCCTACAACCAAGTTTGTTCATTTTACCTCTGACACAAAAGACCCAGACGCCACAGAGGATGGTAAGAAGAAGAAGCCAATTGGGTTTACTAGAGTCAAAGCTACCGCATTCGTTCGTCTTAAGAAGTCATCGACGACTCCCTCTGCACCCCCACCAAAAGAGGAAAAGAGGAAAATCATTTCTCCAGAAGGCTTTATTCGAAGGCGAAGAAGGAGCTCGCTCTTCTCGTCCTCGTCGTCTGAGAAGCTGAAGCCTAGCAAGGAAGAGAGATCCAGAAGCAGGAAAGGAAGCAATGATCCTAGTCCGCCTTCAAGTGATGCTGGGACAATCTATGTACCATCTGTTCCTTCATCGGTTATTTCTGATAGCGTCATCGTCGAGGAGACAGCGGCAGATGTTGCGCGATCGATTGTCAGCCAACCTGCCCCACTACCACCACCTCCACCACCTCCTCAACCGATAGAAGTAGCTCCTGCGCCTGTAGAAACACCGCCCGCCGCAGAAGAGCCTCCTATCGAAAGCGAACCAGCACCGGCAGCACCTCCTGCAGAAGCTCAAGAACCCGAACCCGAGGAGCCACCACAACCAGACGAACCCGCTCCGCCTGTTCCTGAAGCGCCATCATTAGTGTCGGTTGAATTTGTTGTCGCTGAAGTCGTTCCATCACTAGACGGGTCAACGATTGAAGCCACTGACAAAGACGAAAACCAGGCGCCAGAACCATCAGCAGAAGTCAGTGAATCGACCAGCGAAGAGGACCAGGTAGCTAGTGAGCCCGCTTCCGAGCCGGCACCGGAGCCAGCGCCGGAGCCAACACCGGAACCGGTGGTCGAGCCAGCACCGGAGCTAGTGGAAGAGCCCGCAGCAGCAGAGCCAGCCCCAGAGCCAGAGCCAGAACCAGCTGCAGAGCCAGTTGCAGAGCCAGTCCCAGAACCAGCCGCAGAACCAGTCGCGGAGCCAGACCAAGCTCCTGCGGTCGAGACTGCTACTACTGAGCCTGAAGCTGAGATCGCTGTCGAAGTACCATCTGAACCGCAAGAGGCCGCGGCCGAAGACACAAAGCCCGCCGAAGACGCTACCGCTGGTGATGAGGCAGACGCAACACCAGCAGCCCCTGAAGAGGCCGCTGCAGCAGTTGAAGAACAACCTGCTGCGGAAGAAAAGACTGTCACTGAAGAAGAGCCTTCATCAGAGGATGCACCTCCTGCGGTCGAAGAGAGCTCTGCCACTGAAGCGACGTCTGCCAACGAGGAAGCGCCGGCTGTTAAAGAAACTCCTGCTGCTACTGCAGAGGAGGCACCTACAGAGGAACTAGCACCAGCTGTAGAGGAGTCACCAAGTGCGCCAGCAGATGCTTCTACCCCAGAAGAGGCGCCAGCTCCAGAAGAGGCACCTGCTTCAGGAGAGGCACCTGCTGTTGATGAGACTCCCGTGACTGAGGAGGTTCCTGCTATTGAAGAAACCGCTGCTCCTGTCGAGGCACCTGCAGAAGAGGAAACAGCACCCCAAGCTGTGACAGAAGAAGTACCTGCAGCTGAAGAGACACCTTCAAATGAAGAAAATCCTGCCAGTGAAGCCCCTCCAGAAGACGCTCCCGTCACTGAAGAGGCTTCAGCTGTCGAAGTAGGCCCTGCCACCGAAGAGGCTCTAGTTACTAAAGAGGCTCCTATTGAAGCAGTCCCAGTTGTTGAAGGAGTTTCTGTTCAAGATGCATCGGCCGAAGCCGCTGCTGCTAATGCTGCTATCGCTGCCGCTGCCACTGCCGCCGCCGCTGCCGCCGCTACTGCTGCTACTGCTGCTACTGCCGCAGCTGCAGCTGTTACTGCTGCCGCCGCCGCTGTTACTACTGCTGCCGCCGCTAATGCTATTAAGGACGCCTCGGTCACTGAAGAAGCTCCAGTTGTCGAAGAGGCACCCGTTGTCGAAGAGGCAGCTGTCACGGAAGATGTAGCTGTTGTTGAAGAGACGCCCGTTGTTGAAGAAGCCACTGCTGCTGAAGTACCTGCTACTGCAGAGACCCCAGCCGCTGAGGAAGCTCCCATTGAAGTAGCCCCCGCTGTTGACGTTCCTGTCACTGAAGAACCTCCTGCTGCCCCTGCTGCTGAAGAAGCACCCACTGTTGAAGTTACTGCTACCGAGGAGACCCCGGCTACCAAAGAGGCTCCGGCTATCGAGGAGACCCCCGCTGCTGAAGCTCCTGCCGCTGAAGCCCCTGCCGCTGAAGCCCCTGCCGCTGAGGAAGCTCCTGCTGTCGAAGTAGCTCCTGCTGCTGAGCAAGCTCCTGTCGAAGAGGCACCTACTATTGAAGAAGTTCCAGCTGTCGAAGAAGCTCCTGTTGAAGAAGTCCCCGCTGTCGAAACCCCTCCTGCTGAAGCTCCAGTTGTCGAAGATGCCCCTACTACCGAAGAGGCCCCAGCCACTGAAGAGGCCCCTGTCGCTAAGGAAGCACCTACCGTCGAAGAAGCTCCTGTTACTGAGGATGCTCCAGCCACCGAAGTTGTAGCCACCGAAGAAGCCACCGCTACTGAAGAAACTCCCATCACCGAAGAAGCCCTTGTTACTGAGGAAGCTTCAACCACCGAAGAAACTCCTGCTAATTCAAAGATTGCCACTGTTGAAGATGTCTCTGACGATGAAGGAGCTCCTGTTACGGAGAGGACTTCAGCCGCTGAAGAGGTTCCTGCCGCTGAAGCTCCAGTTGTAGAGGTTCCCGCCACTGAGGAAACTTCAGCCACCGAAGAGACTCTTGCTGTTGAAGAAGCGCCTGCGGTTGAGGAAGCCCCTACTGTTGAAGAAGCACCTGCTACGGAAGAAGCGCCTGCTACAGAAGAAGCGCCTGTTACTGAAGCGCCTGCTACTGAAGCGCCTGCTACTGAAGCGCCTGCCACTGAAGCACCTGTTGTTCAGGAGGCTCCAACCGAGGACACTCCTGCTGCCGAAGAAGTTCCTCCTGCCGAAGAAACCTTAGCTACAGAGGATAATTCGGCCATTAACGAGACTCCTATGCCTGGGGGATTTCCTGAGGAGGCCCCCGCAACGGAGGAAGTTCTTGCTACCGAAAAGGCTGCTGTCCCTGAGGAAGCTCCTGTCACCGAGGAGGCTCTCGCTGCTGAAGAGGCTCCCACAGTAGAGGAGACAGGCCCTTCAACTGTGATTGAGGAAGCACCCGCCAAAGAAGCCTCCCCTGTTACTGAAGAGGCTTCGACTGTTGCGGAGGCCAAGGAAATCCCTGCCCCCGAGGCTTCGCCCATGACAGAAGAAGAAAAGACTAGTGTCGCAGATGCTACGGTAGAAAGCGAAAGTGAAGCTGCACCTGTAGCCCAATGGTCAAGTGAGGAAAATGAAGCGGAAGTAAAGTTGCGGTCTGAAGAGGCGAGCACGGATGCAGTAGGTAAGCATGCGTCCTACACTTTGCGGAGAATTGCGTCACCAAATAGAATGCACATCTTGTCCAGATGTTGATATATAGTAGTTGAATCTCAACCTTCCGAACCTCACGCTCCTCAAGACACTATCGATACGTCCTCGCCTGATGATGCCCCGACCGTCGAAGACACAAACGAAGACGCTGACGGCCGCGATACCATAGCTGCAGCAGATGAAGATGACTCTATACCTGTTGAGGAAAGTTCAGACGACGATGATTCATCTGTCGATGATTGGATTGCCGATGGAGATGGCGGTGATTGGATAGCCGATGGAGATTCGGATGGTGAAGAATCTGACCAAGACATTTCCGACTGGGAAAAGGATGATGTCTCGTCGCAGTGTGATGCGATCGAGACGGATGCATCTGAACATCACGATGGCGATGGCCCTAGTACTGGGAGGAACTCGATCGAGCCAAAGGGTGACGACATGGATAATGTAGAATCACAGCAGCCGGCGGGGACAGTGGACGTGTTTGCATTCCAGGAAGATAGCACGGGTTGCACGGACGAGGTCACAGAGTCTATTGTCGCCAAAGATGTGACCGTTGTGGACAAGACGGTGCCAGAGGCAGAGGTCATGACACAAGAAGGGTCGACTGGCACACACCAAGCATATGTCACGGATGTTGATATTGAAGCAGAATCGGCAGAGGTTCCTGTCACGGAGGTAGATGCTGGGAAGGTTATTGGCGAGCAGGGCAAACAGGAAGAAGCAGTGGGCGGTGATGGGGCAGGCCATGGCGATGGCAACGGTGTCGAGGCAGAAGCAACACCAGAATGCAGTCCGGGCGGTGATGCTGTGGGCGCACTAGAGGTTACACCTGTTCTGGACCCTGGTGTCGGTGAGGGAACATCGGCACAAAGCAATATGCTTCCCGAGGCCAGCGAAGCGGCCGTGGAGTCGGGGAAGCCCGATGACGTGGGAGAGGCGAGGTTGAGGGAGACGATAGGTAAGTGAACGCCCTCTGTTTGCTTTTCACATATTTTATGTCGTGTGCATGTACCTCCTGTTGCTTGTCGCCGCTGGTGTCCGCCCTGCACGGCTCCGCGATAGCGCCCTGCATGCAGCGCATCGGGTTAGCGCGCTGTATGTGGGAAGCTGCCATTGGCCGCCCCAGAATTTTTGCTTGGTCCACACTGCCAACACACATTCTGTCCATGCCGTCTGGCTTATCGTCACGTGCCCAAAACCGTCCATCCAAAGTCGGGCTGCGATGCATACGCGCCATTCGCCGACAGTCACCATGCGTCGTTTTGCTTTGCGCTAGCCAGCCCGGCTGTTCTTTGCCTCCCGACATCCCCGTCACTCGACAAGCCCGTCCATCGTCTGCTTTTCACTTATCATCTTTCCTTCTCCAACCACCGCCGCCGGCAATCGTTTTGCTGCACGCACGACGCCCTCGCCGACACTCTCACTAACTTGACACAGTCGACACCGCTGCCAATCTTCTACCCATAGCCGAGGACACACCGGACGAGTCATGCGCAATCACCCCGGCTCACGCTACTAGTGAAGTGAGCCCAAATTCGGCCTCAGAAGAGGCTGGCGTTCAAGCACAAAGTGATCAACACGCTATCCAAGACGACCTCCCTAAGCACTCTCCTGACGAGCCACACGTTGCTGATTCCTCTCCGCAACACACCGACCAAGATGTTATAGCAGCAGATTCAGGAGTAGCAGAAAGCGAAACTAGCCCTGCTCCAGATATACCAGCCACTGAGATATCCGAAGCGGTAAGTAAAAATAATTTATGAAACATCATCTTACCCTCCTATGCTCTTCAGCATACGCACCTTGGCGAGTCCATGCTCATGAGTAACAGATCGCTACCAGCCAAGCTTCTCTAGAGGTGTCTGATCCCCCCGAAGTGGACATGAAGGCCAACGCAGTCCCAGCAGTCCCAGCACACCAAGAGAAGATAGCAGAAGAGCCAGAGTCCGACTCGGGAAGCGAACCTGAGTCTGAAGATGACGACTGGTCTGGGTCTGAAGTTTCATCCCTACCACCTGCCGACGATGTCTCGCAGGTTGATGATGACACACCCAGCTCTGAACCTGCACATGATGTGAACGACAAAGTCCAAGATGCCGCCCTGGAGCAAAAGGCTCCTGTAACGGCTGACAAGCCCGATGCACCATTAGAGGACCAAGCCCAGGATGACGATGACGTCGACGATGGTCCCGATGGCTCAGGCTCAGAGGTGTCAGCAGCAGCCGGGCCCGAAGAAAGCGAATCCGGGATCGCGGAAGACGTGAGCCAATCTGGAATCGAAGAAGACGGTTCGACCCATGAGCCACCCGCGGACCCTTTGCCAACTGAGGATCCCGACCCGCAAGGCTCTGAAGTTGGCCCAGAAAGTGTTGCCAAAAGCGTTGCCGATGGCCCTGCTGAAGGAGACTCCATTGTATCTTCAGAAAGCTCCGAAGGCGCTGAGGAAGAGCCTGCTGCGGATGCAACAGTGCCCGAGTCACAAAATGCGCCCAAGCCAAAAGATGTGCCTGAGCCGACACATGCGCCTGAACCGGCAGAAGAAGATGCCGAGGATGCCGCCGAAGAGGATGCTGAGGACGCCGAAGATGACGATTGGGATGGCTCCTCTTCAGCGAGTGAGTCTGGAAGTGAGGCTGAAGCTGACGAAGCCGAGGAGCAACCAGAGGCTGCGGCTGAAGCACCCGAGGATGACACTATCTCGACTGTAGATGCAGAGGTAGGAGCTGATGCCGCTGCATCTGAAGCGGAAGTCCAGGTGATTGAGCCGGCCGCGGATGTGGAATCTCATGCATCTGGTCCGGAAGAAGGCTCTGCAAGTGTTGCAGAGCTGGAAGAGGCTCAGGAACCCGACACTTCCGCACCAATCGCTGAAGAGGCTGCGACAGTCGACGCAACCGCCGATGCTGACGAGGAGGCTCTCGAGGAGCAGGTGGATGACAGCCTGGTGGATGATAGCCTAGTGGAGAATAGCCTTGTGGAGAGTGAAGATGCTGATCCAGCTCCGGCTGATGCACCAGAGGAGGCTGAGACTGCACCACCAACTGAAGTCGGCACAGCAGAGCCGCCTTCAGACGGGTCAGATATAGCATCGGGAGAAAGTGAAGTATCGGTAGAGGAGGATGGCGAAGCAGAGGAAGCGCCCGCAGACGACACCCTAACCACGGAAGATGCTGACGCGGCGGAAGACGAACCCTCAGAGGTACTGTCTGAGCTGGCTGAGTCAGCTGTAGAAGAGAGTGTTGTCGAGGAACAAGCACCTCCTGCTGAAGACGCTACTCCACAGCCAGATGTTGAACCAGTCGCTGAACCAGTTGCTGAACCAGTTGCTGAATCGGTTGTGGAATCAGTCGCGGAATCAGTCGCGGAATCAGTCGCGGAATCAGTCGCAGAGCCAGTCGCAGAGCCAGTCGCAGAGCCAGTCGCAGAGCCAGTCGCAGAGCCAGTCG